>NC_069503.1:880634084-880886584 GCF_027579735.1 Bombina bombina | reverse complement strand
ATTCTTGGCCAGGAATCATAGCATTGCAAGTTGTGCAAGAAGTACTCCTGCTATGCTATGCCATCACAGACTATCAGATCTTGGCATGCTGCCATTACAGACTGTCTATATCATCACTTTTGGTTCCAATAAACCAGCTACAAAGCATCAAAGGATTCCTTTTTCTTCCGTTATTGTTTCTTTTTTCTGCTATATAAATATATGTATGTGTCAGGATTCTGTTCTCTGACAAACATTCTTTATTCAAAGATCCTGCCTAAATCTACTCGTTCAAGTTTCATCAAGTTTGTAACTTTGTTGTATTGAAATACTTTGCAGTTATTTTAAACTTCCAACTTATGCATGTTGCATTTGTTTCCGTGGAAACGGATTCACCTTCACTTTACCTTTTATTCTCTGCATTGATTACATCTAGAGGCTTGGAGAGATTTCTCATACAGACCGAAGGTAAATACATTTAATTATATTAGTATCTTTATATTCCTAGTCACTATTTCATAACCAAACTGAAACTCCTCTAAAACTTGAGCCAGAATATGAGTTGAGTACTATTTAATACTGCCGCTCAAGAGTTAACTGCGCTAGAAGTAAGCTTTTAGCGCATATCGAGTTGCACTTGTATTATGAGTTGAAAGTAAACTGTTTTCGTTCTCATGCTAACCAGACAAACTCAAAAAGCTGAACTTCCAGTATTGCAAGCACATTCACGTATTCCCCCATAGAAGTCAATGGAGAGGGAAAAGTGAAAAAAAACTCCCCAACTTGCGCGCATTTCTGATCGGATTTTCTCATGTGTGCTAAATGGAAATAAAAATATGAATATTTCACATTCCAATGTTCTTCACATTGCAGAATATGTTCTATTTACTTATAAATACATATTTCTAGATATATCTGATGGTATTTTCTACAATATATATTTATACCTATCTTCTGAAGAAATATTATGTGAAACGAGCGATAATGGTGCCAGCACAGGAGTTCAGTCTCTTTTTTTTTAACCTGCATGCTGCAGTATCGGTAGTACAAATATACATGTTTGTAATAGCACTTATTTTGTATGCATTAACCCCTTAAGGACCAGCGACGTACCCTGTATGTCGCTGGCCTTTTTTTGGGACTTGATTGTTTTAAAGCGCGGTCTTGCCACCAGAGTTGCAACTGCTCTATTCCACAAAGCCTTCTGGAAGGAGGGCATTAATAGCGTGTTCTTGCTAGACTTGTGCTATTATGTCCTGAAAAAACCCTTAACGACCAGTGACATACAGGGTACATTGTGGTCATTAAGGGGTTAAAGTTGATTCAACTCAGCATAAAAATAATCCAGCTCCCAGATTGAAGGATTTTATTTATATCTAGGTTTGTGTGTAATACATTAAAGTGTGATAAAATATGTATGGGATAATGAAATGGCAGTTTGAGCCATACCCCACAATGGAGCAATAACTTCACTAACTTGATAGTAGATGGACAATACAAGGGCTGATTCTACCTTAAAAACGCAATATTAACAATAAGTGTGATTTTGGTACATGGTACTTGGAAACAGCAGCATTGTGTTTTTAACTGAGTATGTTAATATCATTGCAGACTCACAAATTATTTATCTATAATAAGGAAAACTAATAACTTGTAACATTTTGAACAGTCTTGGTAAGCTTCTAGCAACAAGTGTTGCTGTTCATTTTCATAAAAAAGTTATTACAATACCATTTTTCCTTCTAATCACTCATTATAATTATTTAGTAAAGCTTCTATGATTAAGGGTGTGCGTACTAGGTCCGCTCACAACGGATATCTTTTAATTGAAATAATAAAAGTTATATTTTAATTTAAAATGTTCATGTTTATCTAAGATTCATATAATCTTATTTTTGTATACTTTTTTATATATACCTGTGGAAGAGGCTTTCTTTCTTTAAGTTTACACTTTAAGTGTACACTTAGTACAGCTAAGTAATTTTCATATTGTCTCATCACTTTTCCGATTAATGAGAAGTTTTTATCCTAACACCACACACCCGCCACCTTTAGCCTCTTATAACTGCTTAGTGCAGATTTTTTAATTAAAAAAAAATGCTATTATTTTTTATTTTTAAAAAAGAACTACACACTATATTTTGAGGGCAATTGGGGGACATTTAAAAAAATTTAGAAAAATCTGACCTCTGGATAATTTTCTCAGCGCTAATTGGTACTGCAAGCTCTCTGTTGCAATAACCAGCCACTTGTAATAACTGGTTATTTATCGCTAGCCAGCAAACCGGTGAATTTGCGTGATAAATTAGCGCTCCACTTGTAATCTACCCCTTAGTATCCCTTTAATCCTTTAGGCAAATCACCTTGCAGTCTAGATTCTTCACTGACTTTATTGTTTTGAATAATAATTTCCTTTTTTCAAAGAAAGAGACATAATTATTACATACATGTAGTTTGACTACAAATTAATGACATAATAAAGACAAATAATGCATGGTGCAGTAATTACATGTTACCATAAGACTAAGGGGCCGATTAATCAATGTCTGTCCGACATGATACGCTGTAGCGTATCATGTCCGACAGACATCGCTGAATGCCGACAGCATACGCTGATCGGCATTTAACATTGCACAAGCAGTTCTGGTGAACTGGTTGTGCAATGCCGTCCCCTGCAGATTTGCAGCCAATTGGCCGCTAGCAGGGGATGTCAATCAACATAATAACTGCTGTTTCTGGCAAACCTGAAGGCTTGTGCGGAAACAGGGGGATCAGGGGCCATTTGTCCCTTGATAAATCGGCCCCTAAATCTTGATATTCCAAAGTCTCAAGCTGTTTACTGTAACGTTAAGCAGTCAAGTCTATGCTGACCTTTTGTTTTGGAATGTTGTGACACATGCACACAGAAATTGTTTACACATTAAGAGCTAGATAAATTAGAAACAGGTAGTAGGTACCTATATAATATCTTGTCCACATTTGCTGACCTTATTTCATTTTTTCTTATAGCCCTAAACACAAAACAGACAACCTTTGCTTGACTCTACTATTCTGTGGTTTTTCTTTCCTCTCAGTCTCAACATCTCCATCAACATATCTCTCTCTCTCCAAATATCTCCCTCCGTATTTCTCTCTCTCTCTCTCTCTCTCTCTCTCTCTCTCTCTCTCTCTCTCTCTCTCTCTATGGAGTTTTAGAGGATGGAGGAGGAAGTTTTACAAGATGAAGAAGAGTTTTAAATGACGAAGAAGGGGGCAAGGATGTCCTAAAATGGACACTGTAGGATTTTCCTATGCGCCCTAACCAGCTCTATTACATGTAAAGAGCCACTTAGCTACCAGACACAACTGGCTGTAACATGTCTAGCTATGCAGAGTATACTGAACATAAGAATGTAGTAAGTGGTTTTCTGTTTACATTAACAGAAATTAGGTGTAGGGACACAAACATGAAGCAGGATCTGCTCCCCTGCCCTCATAGACGTGCTCTGTAGTTGACAACAGTGCTTGCACAGCCTGTGTTACCTTTGCAATAAGCTAGCAAACCTCTCAGCTGTCTTCATTTGAGAGAGACAGTCCCTGATTCTGAGCTCTGTCCTTCTGTCCCTCTGAGACAGGCATATGTCTCTGCTGAATGTAAGTAACCCCCAGAAACACCCATAAACTTCCCAGGCATGCCTACTAAATGCACAGACATGCCCACAACCCACCCACTGTCCACTTGCAAATGCACCCCTTTCTGACATGCCCTGCCCTCAAAATGGCAAAGGCTTTACCCAACTTCCCATTCCTCTCCAGTGAGGGCTGCTGAAATCTACATTACTTATATTATTGCCTGACAAGTTCTTAGCCTGTCTAAGCTAACTTTTCCTTATGAGTTTCATTATATCTGCAAAGAAAGACAGAAAATTGCTGCCTACTATGGTGTATACAATATAATGTGCACAGATAGCACTTCCATAGCCATTGGTGCCCGGTAGCTGAGTAGATGAGTAGGTGGAAGGGTATACAGAGGGCGACTCCTAGTGCAGATTAATTAGCAAGGTATATAACCCCCAACTTATCCCTTCAGAGAGATACTCACACAGTAAAAAGCACACTGTAGTGCTAATGCAACAAGCTGGGTATATTACAGTGGCCCAGCGCACATACCACTCCGGCAAGCAATAGTTCAGAGGTATTTAGATTCTCATAAGAGAAGATAGGAGACTTCAGAAGTATATAAAAACACTTTATGTAAAAATAAATCAATGAACAAGTAAAAACAATCAGTAAAACACGCTACGCGTTTCTCAGAGCTGACCACTCTGTTTCCTCAGGCAGGTAAGTGGTCAGCTCTGAGAAACGCGTAGTGTGTTTTACTGATTGCTAACTAATCTGCATTAGGAGTCGCCCTCTGTATACCCTTCCATTGTTTCAGATTGTTTTAAGAACCTGTTAAGAGGAGCTGCCCTTGCATTTGGTGCACAGTCAACTGGGACACTGCTGAGTTTCCAGACTGCTTATCTAGGCATTACCTTTGCCTTCACTATATTTGAGTATAAAATCTATATCTGATTCTATCTATCCCTACATATATTGGCTACACTAGGAGGCGCCCTTTCTTTTTGTATCATTTGTTTAGATGAGTAGGTGGCTTTATACATGTAATACAGCTGGATAAGAAGTGAAGGAAAATAGTGAGCTGTGTGGAAAAGAAACAATACAATAGTAGCATACAGTTCATAACAAGAAATGACAACACAGGCAGGTTCACTCTAAATTTTAGCAACTGTAGCTGTAAACATTTTAACCCATGAGTATTGCAAAACACTATTTAAGACATTCTTTTTTGATAAATATTGTACTTTGATTTCTGACTAGTGTTCCTTTAACTAATGAAAGTTGATAAATTAGTTAAAGGGTTAATTACAGGATTATTCCTGTGTGTGTAATTTAGGAGTCAATCCTCTGGGTACTGATGGTCACTTAAAGGGACACTGAACCCAATTTTTTTTATTTCATGATTCAGATAGAGCATGCAATTTTAAGCAACTTTCTAATTTACTCCTAGTATCAATTTTTCTTTGTTCTCTTGCTATCTTTATTTGAAAAAGAAGGCATCTAAGCTTCTTTTTGGTTCAGTACTCTGGACAGCGCTTTTTTATTGGTGGGTGAATTTATCCACAAATCAGCAAGGACAATCCAGGTTGTTCATCAAAAATGGGCCGGCATCTAAACCAAGAGAATGAAAAAAATGTGATAATAGAAGTAAATTAGAAAGTTGCTTAAAATTTCTTGCTCTATCTGAATGAGGAAAGAAAAAATGTGGGTTCAGTGTCACTTTAAGAGAACTTTCCTTAAAGAGACAGTCTATTCAAAATTAAATTTCATAATTCAGATAGGCCATGCCATTTTAAACAACTTTCCAATTTACTTTTATCATTACATGTGCTTTGTTCTCTTGGTATTCTTTGTTTAAAGCTAAATCTAGGTAGGCTCATATGCTAATTTCTAAACCCTTGAAGGCTGCATCTTATCTCAGTGCATTTTGACAGTTCAATTGTTGTGTTGGAGCCCAGGTAAGTAAGGTTCATTGTGGCAGGGCTTTTTACAATGAGGGTTAATTGTGCTGAGCTGAATCTGAGTCAGTGCAACTGTAGTTAAATGTTGTCGGAGAATCTGGGTCAATGTAGTTAAGCTTGTTTGTTGTTGGGGGATCTGGGTTATTGTTAGTGGTTAGGTGTGCTGTTAGGGATTAGATTTGATGTGGGGATTGGGGCAGAACTTAGTACTTTTATGGTTTAGGTATGGTGGAAATTGGGACTGAACAGATAGATTTTAGGAATGTAGTGATATGGACATTGTCAGTTGTTTTTATTGGGATTGAGGGGATTTGGAAAGCTTTGGTTAGGGCTAATGTGAGAAGGGCTTTACTCAATACAAAGCATAAATTATTTGTGATTGTCTGCAATTAGTTTTATGCACCCAAAACCAGTTGTAAGGCAACTAAAACAAAAGTTACATCTATAAAACCATAAAAACATATTACTCCATAATTTATACAAGTAAATTCAGCAACATGCATAATACATACATAATAGTACAATTTTTTAGAAAACATAATTCCTCCTGTACATGTTGCATTATGAAGTTGATACCCAATAAAGATATGAGCTCTTACAATTCTTGTACAAGACCAACATAAAACATGAAAAATAGAACACCATATACTCTACACTCAAAACAGTGGCAGATCTTATTTAAGAAGATGCCAGAGCCTCCAGGTCCATATGATGATTAGTGTGTCTCTTATAATGGGTCCTGCAAAGCCACATTATTAAGGAAGGCTATCTACCCCACCATACGATTGTTAATGTTCCCAATTAATCACTTCTCCTTATGGTAATGTGATTTATTTTTTTTGCTTTATTTTTTTTCTGTATTATTTGCTGCCGTCGGTTAATTAATTGATTGATTAATTGAGGTATTCTAATTTTAATGGGGGAGTCCAGAATGCCTGCAAAAGCTTGGTTGGTTGTATCCTATTCCTCTGACCATTCTTGGTTGCTTAGTATCTCTTAAAGGGACACTGAACCCAATTTTTTTCTTTTGTGATTCAGATAGAGATTGCAATTTTGATCAACTTTCTAATTTACTCCTATTATCAATTTTTCTTCATTCTCTTGCTATATTTATTTGAAAAAGAAGGCATCTAAGCTAAGGAGCCTGCCAATTTTTGGTTCAGAACCATGGACAGCACTTGTTTATTGGTTAGTGAATTTATCCACCAATCAGCAAGAACAACCCAGGTTGTTCACCAAAAATGGGCCGGCCTCTAAACTTACATTCTTGCTTTTCAAATAAAGATACCAAAAGAATGAAGAACATTTGATAATAGGAGTAAAATAGAAAGTTGATTAAAATTGCATGCTCTATCTGAATCACGAAAGAATTTTTTTTGGGTATTGTATCCCTTTAAAGGTTAATGCTTCCATCTCAAGTCTTTAAAACAAATAAGTTTTGAGAACATTTACTGATAAAAATAAAAAAGATGTTTTATTGCAAACTGTATTCATTACTATGATTTTTTCATTAAGCATTCTGAAGACTGACCTATGAGCATTGATCGTATTATCAGCAATTTATTCTATTGGTGGTATAACAGCAGATGCCTTTTTGGAAGCTGTGAAAGATATTATTTGTCAAAATTCCAACAACATCAATTTCAACACGAATAAGATGTCTTTATGATATTTCTTTATCCCTAATAACTGTGTGTGCAGAGATGCTGTTTTTTAATTGTTTTTATAATTTCAGCATACTATAGGGTTTTAACACATTTCTGCTTTTGGGTGATTTTCAAGAAATGTTTCCTCTCAGAATTTATTGGAAATGCTAAAATGCATTTTTCTGTTCTTTATGTCATTGTACATTTCATTGAGCAAGACATTATTTGATTAGCCTTAGACAATATTGATTCAGTTCAGAAAAATGAGTCTCTGATGACTCATCTATTAAGTACCCAAATGAAGGTATCTTTTGGTTATTTTGGTTCTAACATTAGTGACATGTGTTGCATATTTTGTGTTTAATAAGAAATACAATAAAAACAACATTATTTTATAAAGTAACTTTATTTCTTCACATATGGGCAAACAAAATAGACAATGGCCTAGATTCATATTTACTTGTGAGGTTGCCGAGGGCGCTCATCGTAAAGGTTCCTTCCATTAACATCTATTTGTTACATTAAAGGAATACTCTAGTCAAAATTAAACTTTCATGCTTCAGATAGAGCATGCAATTTTAAGCAGCTTTCTAATTTACTCATAGTATCAATTTTTCTTCATTCTCTTGCTGTATATATTTGAAAAAGCAGGAATCTAAGCATAGGAGCTGGACCATTTTTGGTTCAGCACCTGGGTAGTGCTTTTTGATTGGTGTCTAAATGTAGCCACCAATCAGCAAGCGCTACCCAGGTGCTGAACCAAAAATGGGCCGGCTCCTATGCTTACATTCAAATAAAGATACCAAGAGATCAAAGAAAAATTGATAATATAAGTAAATTAGAAAGTTGCTTAAAATTGCATGGTCTATCTGAATCATGAATGTTTAATTTTGACTTGATTATCCCATTAAGTGCCCAGTACATAATATCTTGCACATCCTCACATAAACCATTAGCAACAGTGAAAACAATAACTGCAATTGCAGCATTTCAAAGTTGTCATCTATCTATGTGTCTGTCTGTTTACTATCTATCTATCTATCATCAATCTATCTATCTATCTATTTAAAAATAATAATTCGCTGGCATATTGCTGATCATAAATATGGCCTGGAGCCAGTATTACAGAAAATTAGTTAGAAGTCATATTTCCGTAGGAGACACCATTGAGGATAACGAAGCCTGCAGTGCAATGTAATCCGCAGTACTGAAATCTGCAGAAATACGGTACTTTGATCTTAAGCATCTGCTGCGGCATTAAAAAGTAATATAACCTCATTAAATGTTAAAATAGTGCCAGTTTGATTTGGATCTGTAAGTGCCATTGGTGCCTTAAACTGGCAAATAGTCTTTTTTTTTAATTACATTTACAAGTTAATTGCACAGTCTGAGGTTTTCACGATTTAGGAAACATAATTGCATAAATTACTAATATCTCAATTTTACATTTCTGAAAGGGTGAAAGAAAAGTCTTCTTGCTTAAACCTTTCCTTTAAAAAAATACTTTTATCAGTTCAATACAGTTCTACTTCATTACAATTATGCAATTAAAATGTACTAAAGAAAACTGTTCATAGAAATAGGAGCACTATGTAAACTGTATGTGTGATTAAAGGTTTACTTGTAGATCACAATATACTTTCTGGACAGATTCCACTGTTGTGTTGTGTGACAAAGCAAACTTTTTAGGAAAATGTACAGTGTTCTGTGCCACGTGCTCACTAAAAATTAAACGATACCCTAACACAATCGTTCTCAATAAAGATTATAAAAGTACATATAAGGTGCGTCTCCTTTAGAAAGGGATGGCTTAAGTGCGGCGTAGATATGTATACCCTCCTTGAAAAAGTTACAAAAATGCGTGCTACAATACTTTTATAGATGTGCAATGAAATGACAAAAAACAAGAAGTGTACTGAATGTATTGTATAAGTGCGTGATGAATATGTCATAGAAAGTGCATAATGAAAATAATTTTTTTTATTATATACCGTCCGTGACACCACAAATTAAAAAATAGTCGCACATTGAAGAGAGATATGTGCAGTACAATAGTGCCACAACGTGAAGAAAATACACTATATAGTAGGAGTAATTCACAATAAGGAAAGAATATAATGAAACAAAAAATGCGATAAAAAATAATGTAACAATTTATGTTACAAATCGCTACGTGTGAGTAAAAGTTGCATAAAACATAAAGGTATAGTCTTGATAAAGGCCCCCCAGGCCAAAACGCGTTGACAGATGCCCCTTCTGACATACCAGCCTGAGATAACACGGTGAGCACATTTCCTTTACGAGCTCTGTTCTAGCTGCAGTTTTTGTGCACCTGTACCTTTTTCTTTCCATTCTAGGCACTCAGATTTTGCAACATCTGACCTTGCATCACGGATCAACCTTGCTTTCTAGAAAATGTTGCTATTATTTTAGTTGGAACTTTACCTTCCTTTTTTTTGGGACTCTCTTTTCATATTTTTCTTTTTATATTTTATTTTTATATTTTATTTTTATATTTTATTTTTATATTTTTTTGGACTATTTGTTCACGCTTTTTTGAGCTGTATATAAACGCTCCTATTGCTGCAGCAATTACCAATCTTTGTCTCTCTTTGATATTGTGTTTTAATATGTTTTTATGAGATTGTCAGGGTTTTACCGTTCTGTACCTTTAACTTCTAATTACCATACTGCTATTTAAGGCTCCACCTAGTGTTGAACGTTGCTTGGTAATTTGTTCAGTCACTCACTGTTCCTGAACGCTACACACCCAGCTATTCCCTCCTGTCTAAGTTGGGATTTCCTTCTACTGATACTAATTTCCAGTTTCTCAAGACTTGTGGAATTGCAGCACCTCACCTCTGATCCTGTCTCTCACGCTGCTGCTTGCATCCTGTACACTCGCATGCTGTTCCGTTGGCGTGTGACGTCACGGCCGACTTGTCTCTATGTGAAACCGCAGCTGCCACACACACTCACTGAATCTCAGCACACGCTGTCTGCGTTGCCTCTTCGGTAATACCGCTCTGCTCCACGCTGAGGATACTAATTGGGAAGCCAGTTTGTATATTCTACCATCAGGATTTACCGGTCTGTATTACCAATGTACAAATAAGGATATCTTGCCTCTCATGTCAATTGTTTCTGCTTTGCCTCAAGTAATCAAGTTTACCTGCCATACTAAGCTATTAACCAGCTTATTTCATGTACTAACTTTGAAATCATTTCTTCCGTTTGTGGTTCATTACATTTACTTGTATAGTGACTTCTGCAAATCTAACATTATGCTTCAAGGTACTGCTCCCTCTAGCATTAACCACTGATGTACTTTATGTGCTTAAACTGACTTTAACTCAGCAACTACTTATTACTGCAAATCTTATATCCGGCTGTAAATGACCTGTGAACTTACCTTGCACAACTATAACTAAAGAGTGTGTGTGTGTGTGCAAGCTATGTAAATATTTTATATGTCCGTGATGCGAGTCTGCAACTATTTTGGAAAGTGAATAAGTTTTTGAATCTTTCTAAACTTTGGAATTGGAGTTATCCTACATTACATACTATATTGTGGTTTTGCTCATTCCATTTCTCTTGTATACCATCTTCACACTGTATCCTACAGTAGTGACCCTCAGATCTATGAGCATAACAGGGTTCCACAAGTTAGATCTTAGTGAACCCGAGGTAAGGTGTGAGACTGAGTGGTCCTGCATAAAAACAAGGGTACTAGTTCATACTTAAACATAACATATTACCAAGCCTTATAAAAAATAACTAGTACCTTGTTAAATGGATATAACAGAGCTTTACAATAGGGTTGGCTCCCTAGCTCAAAGTATGGATCACATGATACAGGGACTAAGGGAGATACAATTGGAGAACCAGAACATCAGAAAATTCATTAATGACCATCTTGCCAGTAAGCCTCCCATAGCTGAAACCTCAACTGAACCTGTAATTAGCCCTCCTGAAAAATTCTCTGGGGAGAGAGCTTTGTTTAGGGATTTCAAGAACTCTTGTACACTGATGTTTACTCTGAAACCTAAATCATACCCAACAGATAGGGTCAGGGTATTAACAGTTATCTCATTCTTACGTGGTGAGGCCAGGTCTTGGGCTAATGCCTTCTATGAGAATGATGATCCCATCTTAAATTCTCTCGATGCATTCTTTTCTGCTATGTCTCTGCTTTATGAGGATCACAATAAACAGAACACAGCAGAAACAGCTATCAGGTCCTTACGTCAAGGGAAAAGAGTCGTGGAAGAATATATCACGGATTTCAAACGTTGGGCACCGGACACTCAGTGGAACACTCCAGCTTTAAGGAATCAATACTGGTTAGGTCTCAGTGAAGCAATAAAAGATGAGCTTGCACGTGGTATCATTCCTGATGATTTAGAAGCTCTCATGACACTCAGCATAGGTATAGACCAAAGGTTAAGGGAAAGAAAATCTGAAAGATCCTTTACTGATGCAAGCTATAGAAGAATATCCACTTATCATGCTACACCTTCAACCTTACCAACAAGGTCCTCTGATGAACCTATGGATGTAGCAGTGATTCATGGTCCTCTAAAACCCGAAGAAAAAGCTAGGCGTAAATTACTGAACCTTTGTCTATACTGTGCTGATAAAGAACATACTGTTAAGGATTTCCATTACTTCTTCGCCAAATGAAGGGTAAGACACCTCCTAGTTATCATATAATCAATATGGTACATGATTTCAATTCTCATTTGTCCCTTCCTCTTTCCCTACAGTGGCATCATCGGAAGATAGACGTACAGGCCGTAGTTGACTCTGGCGCATCTGGGAATTTTGTAGATATGTCGTTTGTTGTTAAAAATAAGATCCCACTAATAAAAAAGAGTGTTTCACTTGCTATACGTTTGGTTGATGGCTCTCTATTCAGTTCAGGTCCCATAACACATCACACCATTCCCATTACTGTGATAACAAAGTCTGGTCATATTGAGCAGTTGTCTTTCGATGTACTTCCCACTTCAGTTTATCCTATGATACTTGGCTTAAACTGGTTAATAAGACATAACCCCACTATCTCTTGGTGTGAAGGTTCTGTGATCTTTGATTCTGCATTTTGTCCATAGCCTACCTGATTGTTATAAAGAATTTAGTGACGTTTTTGATAAGGTTGAGGCAGACACACTACCACCACACAGGTCTTATGATTGTCCTATAGATCTCATACCAGACAGTACCATACCTATTGGTCATATATATCTGCTTTCAGAGCCAGAATTAGCTCATTTGAAAGACTATCTGGATGATAACTTGAAAAAAGGCTTCATTAGACCCTCCACATCCTCCGTTGGAGCATCTATGTTTTTTGTTAAGAATAAGGATGGTAGCCTTCGTCCAATCATTGACTATAGGCAACTTAACAAATGTACAAAGAAAAACAGATACCCCCTGCCTCTCATTCCTGAACTAATTGAACGGTTACGTGGTGCTGTTATTTATACAAAACTGGATCTTAGAGGTGCCTACAATTTGATTAGGATGAGAGCAGGGGATGAGTGGTTAACAGCCTTCCGTACACGTTACGGCCTTTATGAATACACTGTGACGCCGTTTGGCTTATGCAACGCTCCGGCGACATTTCAGTGTTTCATAAATGATGTGTTTCATGACCTCTTAGATGTTTGTATTGTCATCTATTTGGACGACATTCTTATATTCTCAGAGTCATACGAAAGACATGTGTCTCATGTGAAGCAGGTTTTATTACGATTAAGAGTTCACCGTCTTTTCGCTAAGCTTGAAAAGTGTATATTCAACACAGATACGATTTCCTTTTTAGGATACAACATATCACCTTTAGGTATCTCCATGGAATCTAACAAGGTGGACACTGTAAACAATTGGCCTGTTCCCCGTAATAAGAAAGAAATCCAGAGATTTTTAGGGTTTGCAAACTTTTAGCGCAAATTCATTAAAGGGTTTTCACATATTGTTCAACCATTGACTTACTTAACACGTAAACATATAAAATTTGTTTGGAATCAGTCAGCAGAAGATTCTTTCATTAGTCTTAAACAGAAATTTATTACAGCTCCGATTCTACAGTTCCCAGATCCCAGTTGTCAATATACCCTGGAGGTTGATGCTTCCGAGTATGCTCTTGGGGCAATCCTTTCTCAAAGAAAGTCTCCTACGGAACCTCTTCACCCAATATCTTACTACTCCAGAGTAATGACCTCTGCAGAAATGAATTATGGTATTGGTGATAAGGAGCTTCTTGCTATCAAATCCGCTCTAGAGTTCTCTAGACATCTTCTGGAAGGAACACAACACCCTATTCTGATATACACTGACCATCGGAATCTTGAATTTTTGAGATCCAACAAAACCTTGACTTCACGTCAAGTCAGGTGGAGTCTATTCTTTTCACGATTTGATTATATCATAACATATAGACCCGGCTCCAAAAATCTCAAGGCAGACTCTCTTTCTCGAAAGGATCCAAAACCTTTGCATATAGAAACACCAGAATCTATCATACCCTCAGATAGAATAATCTGTTTGACTACAGGCTTCAAAACCACCTTAAAACAACATCTGTCACAGGACTCTTCTTTACAGCAACTGGGTTTAAGCAAACATCCGGATGGTTTGTACTACCATGAGAGTCTACTGTATATACCTGAAGTTCTCAGAGAAGAGATTGTTGGTTATGCTCATGACTCACTCCTAGCAGGTCATCCTGGGGTTCATAAGACTCTGCATTTATTGAAGAGAGATTATTGGTGGCCCAAAATGATGGACACAGTCACTCGATACGTACAAAGCTGTCCCACATGTACCACTAAGAAACACCCACATAATCGCCCTTATGGATACCTTCTTTCGCTTCCAATCCCAGACAGACCTTGGACAGATATCGCCATGGATTACATAGTGGACTTACCAACTTCATCAAATTACAACACCATATTAGTAGTGGTTGATTTGTTTTCTAAAATGGCTCATTTCATCCCCCACAGGGGTCTTCCAACGGCTTCAGAAACTGCCTCTTTATTCCTAAACAACATAGTGAAACTTCATGGATTGCCCAAATCTGTCACTACGGATAGGGGGTCTCAATTCACATCTAGGTTTTGGACCCAGCTATGTCGTACCCTCAATATCTGTAGAAGACTTAGCTCAGCCTATCATCCCCAGACGAATGGGCAAACGGAGAGAACTAATCAGTCACTTGAGCAATATCTCCGCTGCTACTGTACCTTGGAACAAGACAATTGGCACTCACTTCTGGCCACTGCTGAATTTGCTCATAACAACTCACTACACTCCTCTATGAGAACCACACCATTTTACGTCAACTATGGGTTTCATCCAACATACCATCCTACCTGTACTTCTGATTCTACACTACCAATGGTAAACGATACAGTCAATTCAATTGCTAATGGTTTTGCCTCCTTAAAAACAGTTCTACAGGAGGCACAAACCACCCAGAAACATCATTATGATTTACGCAGATCTAAACCTCCGGATTATGCTGTTGGCGACAAGGTCTGGCTTAGTACAAAAAACCTACGTTTGAAGATCCCTAGTAAAAAATTAGGTGCTTTATATTTGGGACCATATGAGATTATTAAAGTAATCAATCCTAATGCTGTGACTCTTCAATTACCACCTACTCTGAAGATAATCCAACGTTCCATGTGTCCTTGTTAAAGCCCTACTCCTTGGTCAGGGGTAACCTACAGGGTTCTTCTGTTGTTCCTCAAGTGAATAATGATGTCGAATATGAAATTGATTCTATCTTGGACTCCAGATACCTTCATGATCAGCTCCAGTACTTGGTAAGATGGAAGGGCTATGCTCCTGAGGAGGATTCGTGGGAGCCTTCCTCTAACTTCTCCGCCCCCCAACTTCTCTCTTTGTACCACCAGAGGAATCCTGACCATCCTGGTCCTTGATCCGTGGAGCGGCTCCTTGAGGGGGGAGTTCTGTCAGGGTTTTACCGTTCTGTACCTTTAACTTCTAATTACCATACTGCTATTTAAGGCTCCACCTAGTGTTGAACGTTGCTTGGTAATTTGTTCAGTCACTCACTGTTCCTGAACGCTACACACCCAGCTATTCCCTCCTGTCTAAGTTGGGATTTCCTTCTACTGATACTAATTTCCAGTTTCTCAAGACTTGTGGAATTGCAGCACCTCACCTCTGATCCTGTCTCTCACGCTGCTGCTTTCATCCTGTACACTCGCATGCTGTTCCGTTGGCGTGTGACGTCACGGCCGACTTGTCTCTATGTGAAACCGCAGCTGCCACACACACTCACTGAATCTCAGCACACGCTGTCTGCGTTGCCTCTTCGGTAATACCGCTCTGCTCCACGCTGAGGATACTAATTGGGAAGCCGGTTTGTATATTCTACCATCAGGATTTACTGGTCTGCATTACCAATGTACAAATAAGGATATCTTGCCTCTCATGTCAATTGTTTCTGCTTTGCCTCAAGTAATCAAGTTTACCTGCCATACTAAGCTATTAACCAGCTTATTTCATGTACTAACTTTGAAATCATTTCTTCCGTTTGTGGTTCATTACATTTACTTGTATAGTGACTTCTGCAAATCTAACATTATGCTTCAAGGTACTGCTCCCTCTAGCATTAACCACTGATATACTTTATGTGCTTAAACTGACTTTAACTCAGCAACTACTTATTACTGCAAATCTTATATCCGGCTGTAAATGACCTGTGAACTTACCTTGCACAACTATAACTAAAGAGTGTGTGTGTGTATGCAAGCTATGTAAATATTTTATATGTCCGTGATGCGAGTCTGCAACTATTTTGGAAAGTGAATAAGTTTTTGAATCTCTCTAAACTTTGGAATTGGAGTTATCCTACATTACATACTATATTGTGGTTTTGCTCATTCCATTTCTCTTGTATACCATCTTCACACTGTATCCTACAGTAGTGACCCTCAGATCTATGAGCATAACAGGGTTCCACAAGTTAGATCTTAGTGAACCCGAAGTAAGGTGTGAGACTGAGTGGTCCTGCATAAAAACAAGGGTACTAGTTCATACTTAAACATAACAGAGATAGCTCATATTTATTTTTTATATCTGTTATGCTTTACACTTATTAAATATATATCAGATAATACATATCAGATAGTTCTGGACTTACTGGAGATTTGTTATAAGTACCCGTAAATACACCTTAATCACTATGTGTATCCGGTATTAGATACGTGTGAAAGTTACACTTTAACTTACGTGCGAATTATCACTTTTTATTAGACATGTGCATGGCGAAAAAATTTGGTTCGGATCGATTCAGATTTTTCGAATTTCGGTTCGGAGCGATTCGAATTCGGAAAAATTTGAATAAATTCGGTTCGGATTTGTTTTGGATTCATTCAGATTAGAATAAATTCGGTTCGGATTTGTTTCGGATTCAAATAAATTCGGCTGGATTCGGTTCGATTCGGTTCGGAAATTCGGAATTTCGGTAAGTGTTAGGTGGGATTAGACTAGTATTATTTACTGTACATTAGGTGTAACCCATAGCAGAGTGATATAACCTAATATACTGTACAATACTAGTGTAATCCATGGCCATCCGAATCTACCGAATAAATCCGAAGTTATTCGGATTTATTCGTTAGATTCGGCACTATTTTAATTCGGAGATTCGGTTCGATCCGAATTTGCAGAATTTTCAGAATTTCCGAATCGAACCGAACCGAATCGCACATGTCTACTTTTTATTCACAACATATCTTTAGCTCTTTACTTCACTTAGTTATCCTCACAGTTATAAAGCCTTTATATTTTATGCAACTTTTACTCACACCTAGCGATTTGTAACATAAACTGTTACATTATTTTTGATCGCATTTTTTGTTTCATTATATTCCTACTATAGAGTGTATTTTCTTCACGTTGTGGCACTATTGTACTGCACATATCTCTCGTCAATGTGCTACTATTTTTTAATTTGTGGTGTCAAGGTATAGCATAAATTTATTTTTATTTTTTTCCTTATGCACTTTCTATGACATATTCATCACGCACTTATACAATACATTCAGTACACTTCTCGTTTTTTGTCATCTAATTGCGCATCTATAAAAGTATTGTAGCACACATTTTTGTAACTTTTTCAAGTAGGGTATACATATCTAAGCCGCACTTAAGCCATCCCTTTCTAAAGGAAGCACTCTTCAGACTCGCCAAAAACACCAGTTATGAAGCAGCGATCTAAAGACCACTGCTCCATAACCCTGTCCGCCTGATCTGATGAGGCAGACAGGAATCGCCGGAAATCAACCCGATCAAGTACGATTGGGTTGGTTGACACCTCCTTGCTGGCGGCCAATTGGCCGCGAGTCAGCAGGGGGTGGTGTTGCACCAGCAGCTCTTGTGAGCTGCTGGTGCAATGTTAAATGCGGAGAGCGTATTGCTCTGCGCATTCAGCGAGGTCTTGTGGACCTGATCCATACTGTCGGATCAGTTCCACAAGACCTTTGATAAATAGGCCCCTATATCTTTGTAACATCTTTTTTTTTCAAACTAAGCAAAGATTCCAACTGAAAACGAACAACGAACATATGAGGTTGAAAACAATCAGCAGTGGAACCCAGGAACAGGTTTAAGAAATCAGGAATGACATCCTCCAAAATAATTTAAATAAATTAAAAATAAATAACTTAGGACTTATGGCAACACCACAAAAAAAGCAATTTTAGGCCAAATTAATAGTTTTCAGTAACCATAGAACTTAAATGATCCATTCAATTATCATTATACACAAAATTTACTCTTTATAAATTATTTTATTACACATATTTAAAACAAAATACAATGTATATGTGTTTCATAAAAGGACAGTAAAGTAAAAAATTCGATTTTCATGATTCAGATTGATCATGTAATTTTAAACAACTTTCCAATTGACTTCTGTTAATAAAGATGCATTGTTTTCTTGGTATCCTTTGTTAATGCACTACTGAGAGATAGCTGATGATTGGTTGCTGCACATAAATGCCTCTTGTCATTGGCTCACCTGTGTTCAGCTAGCTCCCAGGAGTACATTGCTGCTTTTTTACAATGAAGCAAATTTAATAATAGAAGTAAATTGGAAAGTTGTTTAAAAGAGTATGTTCTATTTGAAGCATGACATAAAAAATGGTGTTTAATAGCCCTTTAAACTACTTAACCCAAACAGATGTACTGTATATAAAGTTCATGCAGTACATTGTGTACTGTACCCTTAATTTATTTATTTATTTATTTTATATATATATATAGGCAGCCTTGCCTGCAAAGTGACAGCTGAGAGCTGCTGTTCCTGAGCTGCAGCCAGGGATTAAGTCGGGTGGAAACACATGGCAACGGAGTTTCTGTACTATTTTTGCAGGAGGAACTAAGTTCCCTCTGGACAGAGAAAATAAATGCTTCAGTAACCACTGCTGCTGCTGGTGGGAGGAGCTGGAACACAGTCTGGTTAGAGCGATAGTGAGATCCTCTAGTAATGGGCAGTAACATTTCCTACAATACACTAAATGTAAGACTGTCAGCGGTCCTGCTGTGTGATCACCATGCAATGTGTGTAACACATGATGCTTACATTTCTGTGTGGTTTGCTCTGGGGTTATTTAGCTTCCCTCAGCAGAAATAGGACTATTGCACCTGAAGTGGGTAAGACTCTGTGACAGAGGAGGATTCTCAGGCCCAAAGGCAACCATTTTACCCTTCATTAGATTTATGGACAAAATAATGTGGATACAGAGATTTCCACGGAAGGAATGCACTATAGCACTCTATGCCCAGACTTGAAAATAGGCAGTGTTCCGATAAATTAAAACATAACTTTTATTTCAAACGTATAAAAATGTATTAAACAAAGCTAACACACATAAATTAAAATCTGTACTCTGTGGGGCTATTTATTAATTGTGTTAGAAACTGGAAGTGGTACGTGTCAAGTACTTAGTGAACTTAACCTGAATTTATTTCACCACATCATTCCCATATCAATAGTAAGAGTCTAGTCTGCTTTTAAGTCTAACAGTGTGTATGTCCACTAGTAAGTCAGAATCCACATCTATTGCACATTAATCAGAATTATATGTGCTTGGGATATTGTAGTCATATAATCAAATCCTAATCGAGTTGAACTAGGAATCGGCTGTAAGGTTAATTGTTACTTAAAGTGCATATAATAATATCTAGTATATAGATATGTGGAATAGCACTTTTACTATATGGTGACCGGATCTATATCCGTCTACCCAGTACTCTCACAGTGTATAGGTCTATCGCCTGAATTATCAGGTTTACCTAGTATATGTGGGGGGCAGTGTAGGTCCGCTAGTGGTGTGGCTGGTAAGTTTATACTGATAGCTTCTTAGAGTCTTGGCATATAACTAATCCTCCTACTAGCGTATTGATGAATTAATGGGGCATAGCTTGGCTAAAATGTATGCTGGGAGGTAGAGGTACAATCTAGAAATATAAGTGGGGGTATCCAATTAAACACACCTAATTCCCCTTCTGCAATACTATTATTCATATTTTGGTTGTATGTAGTGCTTAAACTCATGTAATGTTCAATGATTTCACACATGCAAAATCACTATACATATAGTCAAGCCAACGGTTTCTGTCCAATATTGTATCATACTTTTAATATGATACAGTAATAAGTGTATCTATAGACTCGTCTGTAGCACTATGTAACTAGCAGCCATTCTGTCTTGAATAGTGTTGTATATTCATGGCTGCATATCACCACTGCTATTAGGTTTGACAAATTTGTACATATAATAAGCGAACTGCAAGGCTACCGCTGACTAAGTGTAGTCTACTGTGTCTTACATCACCTAATTTAGTAAATACTTGTTATATAACAGATCGGAGGTTATCTCTTTCTGTGTCTCTTATCAGATTTGACCCTGTTATTATTATAATCACCCTTTATTATATATGATTAGTATGACCAGGTTATTTAATTACCCCCCAAGTCCTGTACCATATCAATGAGTATGTTATTGGATTTCTTGTGAACACTGGTCAGCTTTCATAATTGCTGTGTCTCTAGGTTAGCTAAATAGCAGTGTTCTATCAGGTGTGTTACTCCAGAGAACTCCTATAACTGCTCTTGTTAAAGTTAACTGAGCAGTGTCTATTATTGGCACAATCTATTTCAAATAACATCCGTTACTGTCTAAGCAGTTGGTTTACTCCCCACCTGAGCGCTATGACTCATCTTTAATTAGAGTAGTGCCTTGTTTATCTCTCCGTTGCATCAGAGCTAAATTCATTCAGTGTACATAAATGTTACAATTTTGTATGTTTCCGGAGCTACAAATTCAAAGTCTTAGCTCTGTTACCCCCTGGGTATTATTCTATTAAAACACTTCCATTAGCAAAAGTCCATCAGTGCTATTTAGTATGTAGTTATAACTGCTACTGATGAGAAAGTAATAGGGAGCTACTTCCCCATACCCAATTATTACCAGTATTGTGTGACTAGTATTTATATTTGGCTAAGCAAACTGTAGGCTCAATAAAAAGCCTCCACAAAGTTTAAAACTAAAAAGCGTCCGTACTACTGACGCGTTTCGCCCGTGAGGACTTTATCAAAGGCAGTTGGCCGCCGGAGTTGAACTTATTTAAAGCTTTGGTGCACTGGAAGTTCTGCCTATTCATTTGTAGTGAATGGAATCTGGCTTATAAATCATTGTGACAATTAGTTAAGGAGCTATATACTAAATACCACTTTGTCTATATATTATCATGTTGTAGTGATGAAATTATTGGTTATTGCAACGGTACCTTTGACTGCAGTGTTATTAAATGGTGCATTTGTACCACTGCTTATCATATGAGTATTGGTGCATACTCGATTGTGATTTAACCCCGTGTATTTATTGACAGTGTTCGCTACATAACAGAGGTGGAGTTCCCTGTCTTCCACTGAGTGTGGATGAATACAGATAGATCCCTCTGTAAGATATTCATACAGAGGGATCTATTGTCACATATTATGGTAGTATCTATTGTGATTACTAATATTAGTTTTAAGTGGCTGATGTGTGAAGGTAATGGGATATTGTAGATATATGCATCCTCTGGGCTCACATAACGTGATGTATTTGCATGTGTCAAATCATTGAACATTACTCCACAGGCGTGGTCACAATGTTATCTGTATGACACACATGAACTAACGCCATCTAGCTGTAAAAACTGGCAAATACATTGAAATAAGGGGTGGCCTCAAGGGCTTAGAAATTAGCCTTTGAGCCTACCTAGGTTTAGCATTCAACAAAGAATACCAAGAGAACAAAGCAAATTTTATGATAAAAGTGAATTGGAAAGTTGTTTAAATTACATTCCCTGTCTGAATCATGAAAGTTTAATTTTTACTAGACTGTCCCTTTAAAGATTTAAGGTGCATAATACTTTCATACAACCACAAATAGATGTATCACAAAATTTCAAATAGTATTAATATGAATCATATTGTTGCAGAAACGAGAAACAATTGAGAATATTTATTTTAAATTAAAAGTAGTTATTCTAGTGTATTCAGAATTTAAATTAAGCAGTAAAATACCACAGAGCCTTACCTAATTTGTAACAGGTTTGGTAAAATTATATTTCATGTCACACATTTTAGTCTGAGTATTTGCCAGTGCCTATTTCAAGAGTAGTGTTTATGAATAATTCATATGCTTAAAAATGCAATATAAAGGATTAGTCAGGATGTCCTTTCTTCCAATATAATTGAAAAAGATTTGTAAGGTCAAAGCTGATTAAAGCAATGCTCAGATACCTCTTACACATTATACATAAACCTTCTCTACAATACAAAAGTCTTGTTAAAAACACAACCTTTTTTTTTATTGCACTGAATTAATACTGAATCAATTACTTCTATTACTACAAATAAGTATGCAGATGTCTTGCATGAGAATGTTTTGGGACTGTTAAGACTTTGAGGCCTACTTATCAAGCCGTCAACTGTGCTGCATTCGCCGGCATCAATACGCTCACCTAACATCGCCTATTATCGCGGACCCGAATATGCTCTCCATAGTTACCAAAAAAGCTGTCAAAAAGCCACGCAGCAAGTGCGGGACAATGAGCAGCGGACTGTTGTTAACTAACAGTCATCGATCTCGCTGCTCTTTGACTTTTTCACAGCTTTATTTGTATACTGTCACTAAATACCCACACTATACTAAACTGTTTAACCCCTATCCCACCTCTCCCGGACCCCGCCGCAACTAAATAAAGTTATTAACCCCTAAACCACAGCTCCCGGAGCCCACTGCCACTCAAATAAACTTATTAGTGCTGCGGAATCTGTTGCAGCGCTGCGGAATCTGTTGGCGCTCTACAAATAACCGATAATAATAATAATAATAATAATAATTAACCCCTATTCCTTCGCTCCCGGAGCCCACTGCCACCTACATTATACTTATTAACCCCTAATCTGCCACCCCCTACACCGCCGCCACCTACATAAAGTTATTAACCCCTATCCTGCTGCTCCCGGAGCCCACCGCAACTAAATAAATGTATTAACCCCTAAACCGCCAGCCCCCCACATCGCCATAAACTAAATTGACCTATTAACCCCTAAACCTAACAACCCGCTAACTTTATATTAAATATTAACTCATCCCTATCTTATAATAAATTTAAACTTACCTTTAGATTTAAATTAAACTATATTAAACTAATAATTAACCTATTCTATTATACTAAATTACATTAAACTACCTTAAACTACTAATTAACCTACAATAACTATTATAATAAAATTACATTAAACTATCTTAAATTAATAATTAATCTAACCTAACTTTTATACTAAAATTACATAAAACTACAAATTAAAATAACTATATTATATTTTTTAACACCTAACCCTACTCAAATAATTTAAATCTACACTAAAAAATTACTAAGTTACCAAAAACTAACAAATAAGTTACAAAAAATAACAAACACTAAGTTACACAAAAAAATAAACACTAAGTTACAAAAAAGAAAAAAGAAATTATCAAAGCTTTAAACTAATTACACCTAATCTAAGGGCCCTATGAACCCCCCCAAAAAATACCCCCCCCCAGCTTACAATAAACTACAAATAGCCCTTAAAAGGGCCTTTTGCAGGGCATTGCCCCAAAGAAATCAGCTCTTTTACCTGTAAAAAAAAAATACAAATACCCCCCCAACAAAACCCACCACCCACACAACCAACGCCCCAAATAAAAAGCTAACTAAAAAAATCTAAAGCTCCCCATTGCCCTGAAAAGGGCATTTGGATGGGAATTTCCCTTAAAAGGGCATTTAGCTCTATTGCAGTCCAAGTCCTAATCTAAAACTAAAACCCACCCAATAAACCCTTAAAAAATCCTAACACTAACCCCAGAAGATTTACTTATGCTTTTCTAGATCCGACATCCATCCTCCAAGAAGCCGGAAGAAGTCCTCAACGAAGCAGCCAAAGTCTTTATCTAAGCCCGCAGAAGTCTTCATCCAGACGGCATCTTCTATCTTCATCCATCCGGCGCAGAGCGGCTCCATCTTCAAGACATCCGACGTGGAGCATCCTCTTCTGGCGACGACTACCGACGAATGAAGGTTCCTTTAAATGACGTCATCCAAGATGGCGTCCCTTAGATTCCGATTGGCTGATAGAATTCTATCAGTCAATCGGAATTAAGGTTAAAAAAATCCTATTGGCTGTTGCAATCAGCCAATAGGATTGAGCGTTCATACTATTGGCTGATCCAATCAGCCAATAGGATGCAAGCTCAATCCTATTGGCTGATTGGATCAGCCAATAGGATGAAAGCTCAATCCTGTTGGCTGATTGCAACAGCAAATAGGATTTTTTCAACCTTTATTCCGATTGGCTGATAGAATTCTATCAGCCAATCGGAATCTAAGGGACACCATCTTGGATGACGTAATTTAAAGGAACCTTCATTCGTCGGTAGTCATCATCAGAAGAGGATGCGCCACGTCGGATGTCTTGAAGATGGAGCCACTCCGCGCCGGATGGATGAAGATAGAAGATGCTGTCTGGTTGAAAACTTCTGCGGGCTTGGATGAAGACTTCGGCCGCTTCGTTGAGGATGTCTCCTGGCTTCTTGGAGGATGGATGTCGGATCTTCAAAACTGTAAGTAAATCTTCAGGGGTTAGTGTTAGGATTTTTTAAGGGTTTATTGGGTGGGTTTTAGTTTTAGATTAGGACTTAGGCTGCAAGAGAGCTAAATGCCATTTTAAGGGCAATACCCATCCATTTGCCCTTTTCAGGGCAATGGGGAGCTTAGGTTTTTTTAGTTAACTTTTTATTTGGGGGGTTGGTTGTGTGGGTGGTGGGTTTTACTGTTGGGGGGATATTTGTATTTTTTTTTTACAGGTAAAAGAGCTGATTACTTTGGGGCAATGCCTTGCAAAATGCCCTTTTAAGAGCTATTTGTAGTTTATTGTAGGTTAGGGTTTTTTTATTTTGGGGGGGGGGCTTTTTTATTTTCATAGGGCCCTTAGATTAGGTGTAATTAATTTAAAGCTTTGTGTGATAGGGGATTTGTGGGGAGGACAACAACATTCATGTCATTCCCAAAGAAGTTACTCACCATTTGGCTACTAATTTCACTCTAAGTATATATATAAATATCAGTTACTCATTACTTATTGAAAATCATGAAACACTGCACCTATGCCATGGTTTTCTTCACTTTTGTCACAAAAACACCATTAGATCAGGCTTATGACATGTGTGTCATGCAGAGGGAATAATACAAAGTCTTCCTATGAAATCACTGGCTAGTGGTTACTCATCCACCTAAGTCGAGATATACATCAGCTGCTCCACTCTGCCAGTCTCTACACTGGCTCCCCATATACTCTAGAATACAGTTCTAAGTATTAGCCTATAACAAACAGCAAACTGTTTTCCTGTCCGAGCAAGCATCTTCTCAGTGTCAGGTGGTGTGCTATTGTTTCAGAATGAAACAAGCTGGAATTAATGGCTGAGAGGCCCAACTCACCACAAGCCCTTACTAGAGCATTGGACATAAACACAGTGTTCAAACAAAGGCCAGGTATAAGATCAATGAGACTAAACTTAGCAGCTGCATTACTTAAATCAGCTAATGTAAAACAACAATTAAGTACTAAAAAGTAACTGCAAGTTTGTAAATTCAAATTCAAAGAAATACCTTTATAAAAGTTTAGTCTCGCTATCCAGAAGAATATAAACTTTCATAATATACTTAAAAGCAGATCTCCTGATAGCAGAGGAATCAAGGAAAATTAGCACAATAACATTTAACAAAGGCAGAGTCCACAAACAAGCTATGTTCATAAACCAAGTCAGTCCAAACAAAGGGTTAAGCAGAAGCCTAGCCAGGGGAAGCATAAGTCAGACCAATATATCCAAATAGTAATGCCAAAATAGAAGAATGAACTCAATACAAATCAACCACATGCTGAAATCAGAGAGCTTATAAAGACTACTACAATTAGGGCCTAATTCATCTTCTTGGTCTCCTCAAAGGTTCAGTATGCTTTACTGCAGCACAAACAGAAATCACTCTTCTAGCAAAATGCTTGTTATTACAGAGCCCTCCATTAAGTGTAACCTCAGGGTGTGTCTACATGGGCTGGATGGATGAGCTCTATGAAAAGATGCAACCAAATGTGAAACATGGATGTTATTTTTAGGCTCCCCTGAATCATGTTCCACATCATAACTCTTTCACCGGACCCGATATTCCAAACGACCACTGGAAATATGAGAAATGTCAAAATCTTTTGGACCTCATATTCATACAGACCATTAACTAAAACTGGTGCAGGATGAGGGGAAGTCCTGTGTAGAGTAAGTGAGGATTCCCTAAAAGATTTTAAAAGGGACCCATGAAATATAGGGTGAATTTTAAAGGAAGGTAGCAATTCAAGACTAACTGTCACTGGGCTCACCAAACTCTTAAAAGGACCCAAAAATTGGGGAACTTGTTTTAAGAAGGACACTGCAATTTAAAGTTAATAGTACCCAGCGAAACCTTACCCCCAACAGAATAATCTGAAGCAGCAGATCTCAATTTATCTGCACAATGCTTCTGTTTTTCCTGAGCACCATGTAAAGCTAATCTTTTCAAAATTGCTCTGAACGGCAGTTAGTCTCTCATTTAAAGAGGGTACCGAGGTAACAGAAACCAAACCAGGGAGAGAAACAGGGTGCAAACCATAATTTACAAAAAAAAAACTGAGACATTTTCAGAGATGACTGCAAACTATTATTGTGACAATACAATACAAATATAGTTCAGGAATCTGATTTGCTCTCTCTGTCTATTTGATTGTGGATGATAGACAAAAGTCAGAAAACTAGAAATTTTGCAAGATTTGCAAAATTGCTTCCAAATTTAAAATGTACATTGTTTGCCCCTGTTCGATACAAAATCTCCCAAAGATTGCACAGACAAAAAAATTATCTAAACAAATACATAGCAGTCTCTTCTGCTGACGGAACCCTTTTTATAGATAACAAGCAGATACAAAAGGGGTTTGTCAGTGAACACTGAAACTAAGATTCTAAATAGATAACAAGTTCTCATAAAAGTAATTGATATCCACAGAACTTTAAGCACAAATCAATACAATGTCGGTACCATTAGTAATTTTATTTTATTTATCTCCCAAATAGGATTTATTTAAGAGAAGATCCCTAAAATCGAAAATATTGTATAACAAGTAAAAGAAAATTCCAATAAAAACAGTTGATATATACAAGAGTACACTCTTTCCCTTCTTATTATGAATGAGAGTATACAATCCGTGTGTGTACGTATATTGAGTTTTAAAAATTCCTTCAGGTAGTTTTATTTCAGATGTGAGCAATCCGAAGCTACTGTTGGAGAAATTAAAAGAAAACTAAGTGTACCTTAGTATTTGGGTAAAAGAAAAACACCATGATGCCTCTAAGGCAAAGCAATGTTTGTCTAAGTGTCCGTGTTCGTGACTGTGAACAGTATCAAGGGGGCATGTCCTGGTGCTTTTTACCATCCAATCAGCTTCTTCAGAAGTTTGCATTCTTAATACTGAATATGCTTCCTATTTATACTGTATCTTGTGAGTTCTGTTAACTCTTAGGGTGCTGTCATTTTTTTTGGACCCTATGTTAGTATATGCATTTTAAGCTATTTAAGCATGAACATGTACTTACCACATTCTAGCTCATTTAAATAGATTGAATAGTTACACTAGCTATTTTTCAAATAGATTGAATAATTATACTAGCCATCTTTGAAATCTATCAACCATAACCATGATGCAAGAATAGCCATTAGATGGAGGGAAAAACAAGGTTTCTGGGGAATAGGCAATGGCTATAATAACCCTGCACATGTATTGTTTTGATCTTGCACAAACCTCACAGGACAAAATAAAGTCCTCTACTTCCTTCTGACACTTTGGCCACCTTTGTCTTACTAATACCCCCATGACTAGCCAACAAATTCTCAAAATTTCAGAAGGAAGCTCTGGGGCAGCTACCACTTTATCATTATTAAAAGTCAAACCATCAATGAAAAAGGTTGAATATTCAGGAGCTAGAGAAACAGTACTAGCAATACACAATGTATCCATAGCAAAAACATTTACTGCAATGAAATTATATGGGACAAGAATCATTTCACAATAACTATGAGATACCGAGTCATCCTCAAAAAACAAAGTTCAATCAGCTTGTCAGGGATTTAAATGCTTCAAAGATCTTAAATATTCAAGATTTTTATAGTCAGTGTAAACAGTGACAGGATGTAATGCCCCCTCCAGCAAATGCCTCCATTCCTCTAGAGCATCTTTAATTGCCAACAGCTCCCTATCACCTGCATCATAGTTTTGTTAAACAGGAGAAAGTTTTCTAGATAAATAGGCCACTGGATGAAGCACCTCTTTATCCCTTGTCCTCTGAGACAACACTGTTCCAACAGCCACCTCAGAAGCATCTACCTCCAAAAAGAATGGTTTGACAAATCTGGCTGGGCTAAAATAGGGGCAGAGACAAAAGGTTGCTTTAACTTATCAAAAGCTTCCTGGGTTTCAATAGACCAATTAAGTTTTGACATAGAACAAGCCAATTTAGTTATAGGGTCACACATGGCTGAAAATTCCATGATAAATTCCAATAAAATTAGCAAAACCATAAATCTTTGCACAGAGTTCACATTAGTGGGAACCAGTCAGTAATAGCTTGAACCTTTTTAGGGTCCATCTCAATATGCCCTGTAGATAATATAAAACCCAGAAAATCAACAGCAGCAACATCAAAAAGATATTTCTTAAGTTTAGCATAAAGCTGATTTTTTACACAAACAAGACAGAACCTCTTTCACATGAAACTCATGTTCTTCAATGGATTGAAAAAAAAATCTAAATATTGTGAAGATATATAGCCAATAAAGTATCAAAAATATCTCTGAAATACCGAAAGACAATACTAAATATTCAAAGTTTGTCATATCTGATGCAAAAAGCAGTCTTTTACTCATTGCCCTTATGAATTCAAACAATGGTTATAAGCACATCTAAGATCAATTTTAGAATTTTTTTTCACTGATTTCACCCTATCAAATAACAATTCTTAACTGTAATATCATTCAGAGACCTATAGTCCACACAGGGCCTAACAAAGAAAATAACAGCACCAGCAGGAGAGGTAGAAGATCTTATAATGCCCTTGCCAAGATTCTTCTCAATATAATCCTTTTTAAGTTGAGGCCCTGATAGAGGAAAAATCATGCCAAAAGGAACACTGGCACTTGACAAAAGCATCATAACATCTATGAGGTGGTCATTTTTCTTATTATTTTTTTTTATTTAAAAAACATCCCTAAATTCACAGTATTTTGAGGGAAGAACAGGCTCAACTTCAGAATTACTAGTACAAATTACATAAAACGTGTTTTTAGACAAACACTCCTGTTTTCAAAAAGAAGAGGAAAAGGTGACTTGCCCAGACTCTTAATAATTATTAGGATTATGTTTTCTAAGCAAAGGCAATCCTAAAATTATTGGAGTTTTAACTACATCAAATTTTATTTTTTCCACGGGAAAATGTCCAATACCCATCTCAAGGGTACAGGTTTTAAACATAATAGGGCAAGAGCTATTGGGATTACCATCAACCACATGTACCATAGATGCATTCTCCTTTGCTACCAGTGAAAAAGACAATTGCTGAACAAGGGAAGAATCCAGAAAATAACCACTAGCACCAGAATCAATAATACCCATAAATTCAATCCGACTTTAAAGCCAAGGAAAAACAATGACAACAGACAAATGGTCTGCAGACGCAAAACAAGATGTACTAAGGAAAATGCTAAAACTCTCATTTGCTGGGGTTTCTTTTGCAACAAAACATTACAATTCTTAACAATATGTCCCCCATTGCCACAATATAAACAAAGATTTAATGTGACATTGCTGTTCCTTAGGGATAAGATCCCTTAACTAACCCTATCGGAATCCGCAGACTTAAAGGAAGATTCATCCTTAGACTTAGGTTCACTTTAAACAGAAAAATCCTTAAAGGATGTTTTCTCACATACAATCTAATTGACTTCTTTCTCTTTTTTTCCTTTCCCTAAATCTACGGTCAATTTGTATAACCAATCTCATCAAACATTTAGAAAATTAGAAATGTCAATACTTGCTAACTAATCTTTAAGTTTCTCAGATACTCCCATTCTAAACTGATCTTCCAGGGCAGCCTCATTCCAGCCTGTATCACCAGACAACAAAGAAATTAAGCATTTTAATCTTCCACGGGCCTAACACCCCATGTAAGTAATCAAATAGAACTTTGAGCAGTAGCAGCAGAAAAGTAAACATTGTATATAAGATTCATAGCTTCAACAAAAGAATCCCATGTGTCAAGGGGTTTATTCCTAATTAATAAAAAACTATGGGCCCATTTATCTGATAACAAAGAAATAGCAGTTCTAGCAATTTCAAATTCTGAAAAAAAAAATTCTGGGTGTCAAAGAAAACATTACCTCACAGGCCATAATAAAAGTTATATACTACTACCAATTCCCTTTAAGATAGAGATACTTAAATATTACAAAAAGCTTTAAATAATGGATAAAAGCAAAAAGCGACAAAGATCTTCCAATAAAAGAACAGCTTGTTTATTCTTATACAGCTCAACGCGTTTCAACAATGTCAATCATCTTTCTGAAGAACAAATTAAAAAGGAAGTAAAAGATTGCAATCTTTTACTGTCTTTTGAAATGTGCTCATGAGAAAGACAATTGACATTGTTGAAACACATTAAGCTGTATAAGAATAAAAAAGCTGTTATTTTATTGGAAGAACTTCGCCGCTTTTTGCTTGATATCGCTGACATTGGAATTCTTTACCAGTGAGTATATTACACTTATATACCCTGGCTTTGTACACACACACTATTGGAGTCTTTATTCCTATTGCAACTGAGAAGTCGCTCCATACTGATGGGATTGGTGGTTGCGAGGAATCACTTACCTGAACAGAGGGATACCCGTAGGACCTGCTCCCCCTATACCTGAAATACTATTTATACATACATATATATATATATATATATATATATATATATATATATAAAAATATATATTTACATTAGTGTACATATGTATTATATGTGTATATATGTATTTACAGACATATATACACATATAAACACATAAATACATATGTATATATATATACCTATATATTATCATGTACATATATATAAAATATACACTCACTGGCCACTTTATTAGGTACACCTTGCTAGTACCGGGTTCGACCCCCTTTTGCCTTCAGAACTGCCTTAATTCTTTGTGGCATATATTCAACAAAGTGTTGGAAACAATCCTCAGACATTTTGGTCCATATTGACATGATAGCATCACGCAGTTGTTGCAGATTTGTCGGCTGCACAACCATGATGCAAATCTCACGATCCACCACATCCCAATAGTGCTCTATTGGATTGAGATCTGGTGACTGTGGAGGCCATTGGAGTACAGTGAACTTATTATCATGTTCAAGAAACCAGTTTGAGATGATTTGAGCTGTTTGACATGGTGCATTTTTCTGCTGGAAGTAGCCATCCGAAGATTGGTACACTGTAGTCATAAAGAGATGGACATGGAACTTCAGTAAGTCATTTTTACCATGTCTAGATGCAAAAATGCATTGAGTTGCTGCCATGTGATTGGCTGATTAGCAATTTGTGTTACCAAACAATTATAGAGGTGTACCTAATAATCCCACGTCTTTGGAGATTCTGGCCCCCACAGGGATAAGATCAAAATGTATAAACGCTATATTGACGACCTCCTCTTTATCTGGACAGGTACAGAGGAGGAGGCGGTTCAATATGTTGACGCTTTAAATATTAATAGTGTGGGTTTGCAGTTTATCTACCAATTTGAGAAAACCAAGATTCCATACTTGGATATAATTCTTGAAGGGGTTCCCGAAAAACACTCGATGAAAAGCTCTCTATACAGAAAACTGATCATGTTGAATACAATTTTACATGCCAGAAGTAGCCACCCAAGGCATACAGGGTTTGGTGTGGCAAAAGGGCAGTTTATGCGTATTAAACGCAACTGCACAGACAATTCATATTTTCTGATAGAAAGCGAAAAATTTAGATAATCTTTGCTTCAGAGAGGTTACTCGTCCAAAACCATCAGTCGAACCTTTCTTGAGGTAACTTGTATGGACAGAAGTACCCTAATTGGTGACAATGTCTCATGCAAGCAGAAAAGGTTTGATTCTGCTAGACCAATTTTTTTTACTACATTCAGCCCCAAATTTGCTGAAATTTGTTGCATAATCAAGAAGCATTTGCCAATAGTAATGGCTGAGGATAGTCTAAAATATTATGTATACGGTGGATGCAATTTTGTATCCAGAAGGGGACGAACTTAGGGAACATTCTGTCTCCCAGCCAACTGCGTAAAGTGGAAACACTTACAAGCAGCTGGCTTACAGTGAAGGGTCACTATAAGTGTAACTTTGGCAACTGCATTGCCTGTTCTCATGCACGGATAGGTTCCACCTTTCAGTCTAGAACCACACATAGGGTATACCAACATGAGGGTTGTAGTACTTGCCGCAATACCTATCTAGTCTACTTGATAGAATGTGTAACCTGTAAGCTTCAATATACAGGTTGTAATACTAGGGAGGCCAGAACACGTGTTAGGGAACACTTAAACGACATAAAAAACATTATGGAGTGTTCAGACCTGGCACAACATTTCATCCATCATCATAATCAAGATGTCTCTTCTCTAAGTTGGCAGGTTATTGAGATTGTGCACCCCAAACAGAGAGGAGATGATAGGAATAGTTGGCTTCTGTATAGGGAAGCGTTCTGGATTTTCCAGTTGCAAACAAGAAGGCCACAGGGATTAAACATCGAGGGGGATGTAATTAATTTCTGGAAACGTAATTGACGAGAATGGCTCGATGTTTTGGTCCCAATGTGCAACTGTTGTTTCATACGATTTCCTTCCCCAAGGTTTGCAATGCAGATCACAAACTATTTAGCATAATGTGTCATGATACATGCATATTTAGAGCCTTTACAATATGGATGTTTAACTCGACATTTATCTTTTCAATTTGCTTAAAAGCTTCTCTCTTTTTTGCAAATATTCCTGTTCTTGCATATTTGCAGATATGAGCATACCATAGTTGTTTTAGTACAATTAATATACATTTTACATGTTAGCACTTATAATTATCTGTTTTGCAGCAGAAACTAGCGAATGTTAATGTCGATTTTGATCAGTAAAAGTTCCAATGGTTTAAGCTGAATAGAATATGTAAAATATAATCAACATGTAACATAAATGTAATATATATGTCAGTACCTTTTCACTAATAAGTGATTGTATTTACTTTGGTTAGTTAAGAGTTAAAATATACAATCCAGATCCGATTTGTGTAATTAAATGTGCAGCAAATAGAAATTCAGCATTATCTTGAGCCAATTAGGTGACAGTGTATTTAAAGAGGACAGCTAGTGTAATTATTATGTCTACGAATAAAGGCCTGGGGGCTGAAACACGTTAGATGTATCAGGATAAGCTGAATACTTTTGTATCTATGTGGATTTTGCCCAGTGAGATCTTGTGAATAATTATTTCATTTTTAGCGCTTGTTGATTGACTCGCTGGTGTTCCTTGGTTTTTTCTGGTACCTAATAAAGTGGCTGGTGAGTGTATATTGTACCAAAATACCATCAGATATATGTTGAAATATGTTTTGATAAATAAAACATATTCTGTTATGTGAAGAACATTGGAATGTGTAATATTCATATTTTCATGTCCGGTTAGCGCACTTGAGGATACACGATTGGGTTTGCATGCAAATAGGGTATTTATCCCCACATTTTTTGCTCCATTGACTTCTTTAGGGGAATACGTTAACATGATTGTGATAGTTTAAATTTGTTTTTTTGCACGCATCGGGTTAGCGCACAAGGGGGAATTTTTTTACCTTCAACTTGTAATACGAGTGCTACCCGACTTGTGAAAAAAGCTTACTTCTGAGTTAGCGCACAAGCAGGAGCGTTAAATACCACTCAACTTTTAATCTGGCCCTATATTTCCTCTTTACTCTCCAAATTGTTTCTGACCCGTGCACTTTGATCAACCTCTGTTCTACGTCTTTCCACTCCCATTATCTCTACATCCTTCTCTCGCCTCCAAACCTTCTCACACGCTACTCCTGTCCTCTGAAACTCTCTACCCACTAGATTAGACTGTCTCCAACCTTGTATATCATCAGATGCTCTTTGAAAACCCACCTATTCAGAGAGGCTTATCATCTCTCCTCTGTTTTTCCTCCTACCTAAAATAAATCTTGAACTACTTTTACTCTTTTTTGCAACTACAATCCATGTGACAAGCTACCCCAAACCTTATGTCTTAGCTTTTCGGAGCAGGCCTGCCTCCTCCTGTACTAGTTTTGTTTAGTCTGCTATGTTTTTCTGTCTTATCACAAATCTGTATCATTGTATACCCCTATCTCTGGAATGTTGAGGAGCTATACAAATAAATGATAAAAATGGCATCCATGCTAAAGATGGCATTATTTCCACGTCCAACAAGGGGGATCTAGTCTAGTATATATAGTGAAATCCTGCAAAAATATTGGTAATATTAAAAGTTGTCATTTTTGCCTGGATTCCAAAGTTTACTACACTTGTTTAAGTTCCTTTTTTTTATTCTTCCAGTTTGTATATAACAGGATTGTTGAAAGGAAGTCCCCTCTTTGTCTACATTATGTAAATCAGATTTTGTTTTTTTAAATGAAACCTACATTTTCAGTATTAACACAAATCAAGGCAACATATCGTCTTCTTGCCCCTCAATACCAGGTCCAAGCATAAAAATGCAGACGAAACACACAGCAGATTCATATTAATTGGAGACTCCTACACATTTTTTTAGAGTTTTCAGTCATAATTTGAAAAAGAGACATGGGTCATTAAAGAGAAATTATGCAGAAACAAGTTATTAAGCCAAGCTGCTGAAAAGAGTTCATTAAGTTTAGAGAACTAGAGAGCACCCTTTTAAATAGGTTGGATATGCTGAGGGATTTCTGTTAACAGTTGAGCTGCAGCTTTCATTGGGGACGTGTGGTTTCACATTGATTAAAGGATTTCTGTAAAGAGTGCCTTCACTATGATTGAGATATATATATATATATATATATATATATATATATATATATATATACTGTATATTTATATATATATATATATACACCCATGTGTGTGTGTGTGTACATGTGAATGTATGTGTGTGTAAATGATACATCCTAGTTGAAATTAAATTTGGCAATAAAATGCTTACAAGAATTTTTAGCCCCTTCTGCAAAAGTAAATTGGAAAGTTGTTTAAAATTGTATGCTCTATCTGAGTCATGAAAGAAAACATGTAGGTTTCCTGTCCCTTTAATGAATGGTTACTCAAAAATACTTCGATATATGGCTGTTAATGAATCCCGGATTATGCACTGAGACTTCTAATTATAACTGTGGGCCCCCATTCCACCCCCTTAGCCCCTTTTTTTAACCTTTACCGTTTATTTCAGGACTCAAGTCAACTAAACCTTCTATCACAGTTTCGGCTTTCTTTCAAGCGCAAACTATAACTTTCAACTTGTAATATCAGCGCTATTTTGCCTGGTCACAACCTCCATTAAAAGTATTGGTTGCACTAGAGCGATGTCGGCTACTCTAATCTTTCTTTGGTAAATGTGATTTACCATGGACTTGTAACATGAAGTTGCACGCTAGTGTTCCAGTGGTCCAGCCATATTGCTTATCGGGTGCCACGCTATCATTAGCGTGCCATATTTGTTCTTGCCCAAAATGGGTGGTGGATCTCTAGAACAGAACTTTTTCAATAAGTGGTGAGAAATGCCAGGAAACTCCATATCCCAATTGGATGTTATCACAAACTGGATGAGTAAGGAAACTGGATGAGTAAAACAAAGAAGATAAACTATGTATGTAAGATTAAACTCCTTTCATATGTGACTTAAAATGTCTGCTTCACCCTTTACCATAAATATGGGGTCTGTTCATCGTACCAAAATGTATATATTTAGGGCCAGATTGCGAATGGTGTGCAAACAGTTATGCTAAAGCGAAAAAGGGTCTTTTGCGGATGTTTGCACGTGTCAGGTGTAGCACTCTTATTGCAAATTAAAAGTAAATGTGATCGATTGAGCACAATTGACGTTAACGCACATCGGAATAGCGCAACCTCAGAGCTATGGATAACTGTTTTGCGAAACAAAAAAGTGTCACAAAACTACATTGAAAAATACAGTTACACTCATAATAACAGTATCTAATATTTTTTTCTTAATACACTGAGATACATACATATACATTTCTAAAGAGACCTTGACGTTGTACCTGGGCTTGTCCCATTTGGCCAAATGCAGTAACTGACTCTTCCAGTTTGCTTTTAAACTTAGCTGAGAGCTTGTGAGCGAGTTCTGGACTTTTTGTGTGTGTATATACAGTATATATATATATATATATCTTTATATGTGTGTAGAAATATTTATATTTTCATGTCGGGTTAGAGCACTTGAGCATATGCGATTGGGTTTGCGTGCACGTAAGGTGTTTTTTTTTTCACTTTTTTTGCTCCATTGACTTTAAGTGGGGAATAGGTTATATATTGTATAAAAGTTTATTGTTAAGAACCATTGAGGAAAGGACATGCATGTCAATGGGTTGGTTAAAAAATAAATAAGGAAATAAATAGAGGGTTTGATGTTAAGAATTATACACATGTATAATTTCTGCTTGTGGGAAATCAGTCTTGAGATGTCAAATGAACAATTATATTAACTGAACCATTTTATTTAAGCACCTAAATTATGACACTGAAAATTTGCTGGCTAATGTGTGGTCATAGAAAACCCAAACATTATAGGGAGTATTTAATTTGGCCTTATGAACTTATATCAGATCTAAATATACAAGATTTTGAGAAACAAATTCATGTTATTTGAGTATGTTTAGCCTATCTATGCAATCCTGAATTAATAATTTGTATTAAGAATGGATTGTAAAGTAATGATTAAATGAGCATAATTAAAGACCTATAAACTCCCACAAGGGTAAACTACCATTCACCACTAAAGCAGGTTTGCTAAACCTCTGTGCCTCAGAGGATATGTAACTACATTTCCCATAATGCTGAGTGTCTGAGGATCATGGAAAATGTAGTTGCAAAACCTCGGGAGCAGCACTCTTGATCTAAACGTTAAGCTTGCCTGGAATGATACTACTTGTGCAACATATACAAATAACGGAAGGCATTCTAATACATCACAATTTCAATATGAACTGTGCTTTGTTTTGGTGGGATTTCACCTATACACTAAGCCCCAATTTACACACTTTTTAAATGCACCAGTGGCATAATAAAAATACTTTTCTAGATGCTTTTCAAAGGATTTATGGAGTTTTCGAATGCTACGTCCATAAACGCTTTAAATTCCATTTTGGCCTATTCTGAGTGGTATCTCTTGGCTGTCTGCATGGATTTTATTCAACTTTATTATTTTTGCACATACAAATTAAAATACTTTCTAAACCATTTGACGACCCTACAGTAAATATCACATTAAACACCTTTAAGTGCTTTTATAGCACAGTAACACCTGCTGTACATTGCTTGGGAACAATTTGACATCAGTATTTCAGTACAACAGATGGCATCAGTATTTCAGTACTACAGATAACACTTTTCTAGCTGTTATTCACAGTATAATCTTGTAATAACCAATATATTACACATACTGTATATCAAATACCTTTGTGGTAAAATAGCTATACTTAGTAAAAGCAAAAATGCCACAGCTATTCCAATTAACCAGAAAACACTTTTCTAGCTGCTTTTTGCAGAATTTTTAAACTGGGCAGTATTGGCCACTTAAAAACTAATGTTAGCCTTTTTCATGCAGCATTTCTTTACTTTATTCAGTTTTAACATTTTTTTTTAAAGATACTCAGTTCACATGTTAATAAACAAGTCCTTTTTTGTATATTGAAAAGTATAAAATATTGTTCAAATCAGATTTTTTAAATCTGATACTTGTACTCAAATCCATTATAATAAATCATCATAATAATGTAGCATTGCAATAAAGTGTTTGAATGTTTAAACATGTTTAAATCTAAATATACTCAATTTTGTAATTAAATGATGAGCTAATATTAATAGTTAAGTAAAACTAAAACTGTATTCAAACATATTAGCCAGTTATCATAATACTGAAGTAATTAGCTTTCATGTTTTACTTTAAAGGAATAGTTTACCCAAAAATGTTCACCCCTTTAAATTGTTTCCAATGATCCATTTTACCTGCTGTAGTGTATTAAATTGTTTACAAGTAGCTCCTTTACCCTTATTTCAGAATTTTAAATAGCTGACTTAGCCTGTGGTATCCCCACGTACACTAAAAGTTTCTATAATGGAGTCTAGGCTATTGAGAAGCCTATACAAACACAGCGAGGAAGAGAAATTACACTCTCAGTGGGGTGCAGGATAGTTAAGTAATAAAATGTTAATTTTCCATCGTTCTCTCTAAATATTGAGCTTTGGTTTACTGACAAATATAAGATAAGGAAGCATGTAAGTGTACACAAAGTGATAACATAATGAGATATGATATTACCTACAAGCTCAATCCATTGTAATAGGCTGAGGTTTAAAAGCAAAAAAAACAGCTAAGTCATATACACAAATAAATCTGAAAATGCAATTTCTCATACATTTTATAACAAGTCATTGAAAATACATTAATGGAAAAACAATTTTACAGTGTACTGTCCCTTTAATTTTGCCTGCATGTCTTTTACTTAAATGAAGATCTTAGGAAATCCTTGTTTAAAGTCCTCAATACCTCTTTCGTATTTGTCTTTTATGTGTTGAACTAGATTTTGCTATGGTATTGTAAAATACTTTAATCAGGTTTAATAATTAAAAATGTGATTGTTCTAATGGATTTTAATGGATTAGAAAACCACCATGCATCCAAGCTCCCTTATATGTTTTTGCACAGGAATTCTGATGATTGTAATGCAGGCCAATCTTCTGACTCAAACTTGGTTATTTAAACAATGACTCACTAGGGATTTATAAAAAATGCTTAAAATCCATAAGGATTCATATACCATGCAGAACTCTCTCAGGCTGTGTCATTATTTTTTAATCTAGTACACAAGCTGCCCTCTTGTGGGAAATAAAATAAACCTAATAAGTCTGGGCCAACTAAATTGGCATCAGATACCATTTAAGACAGCGCTAAACACTCAAAGTGAGCTCAAAGCTTGCAATTTTATAATATGCTCATAACTCCTGTCACTTTAATATTCGTTAGTTCTCCCATGCACCATGCTAATGTATGGTTGAAACATTTGTTTGTTGGCTTCTGGTATTTGAAATTAATGTTTTCATCAATTCACCACAGTAATATTAAAAAGTACACGTTTTTTTTTCAAAAAGTAAATGGAATATACTGACAAATACATATTTATTACAAATAATGTATAATTACACGCACTTCGCTGTTTAAGCTGTAAATATATTTTCTTAAAGAGTTGGCATTTTGAGCACTTTGCAAATTTTACTATAAATATTTAACCATTCAACAAATAAAGTAAAATCCATTTTCTAGTAATTAGAGTAACTATACATAAAAACACACATGCAGTTTTTTGGGCATCTTCTGTAGTTAGAACAATTTAAGAAAATGTATTGAGTAATTTTGGAGTTGTAGTTAATATGCTAATAAATTTGATATATTATTGTGTTTTTTTTCCTTAAAGGCAATACTGTTAAAGGTATAAACATATTTTTAAGTGATATATATGAACTATGTTCTATACTATATATGCATGCACACTGTATATATATATATATATATATATATATATATATATATATATATATATATATATATATATATATATATATATATATATATATATAGGGAAAAGCAGAAAGACTCCCTGCAGCTAGAACACCAATGGTGAATATGTCAATAGTATAAGCTTGAATTCAACACTAAGCACAGCACTTGTTAAAAATCAAAACATTTATTGATACTGTTTAAAAGTCCACACTTGAAACGTGTATAAGGAAAACTCACGACTTGCTTACAGACACAGGAACGGAAACAGTGATGACGTCATCTGACGCGTTTCATGCCTAACTGGCGCTTTCTCAAAGATGCTTTACCTGTTACCATGCTGTGAGGACGACAGAGTTTGGATCTCCCCCAGCTAAGTATTTTACCCTTTAGACTCTCCTTTGCATTTTGTTTTGTGTCTATATATATATATATATATATATATATATATATAAATCAATAATCATCTCCAATTTATCTCAACCATAATTTTTTTATATATATATATATATATATATATATACCTTATGTTGGAAGGAAGTCACTCACAGGGTCTTCTCCAGAAAATACAAAGTATTTATTAATAACATACTTTGTATTTTAATGAGAATAGTGACTTCCTTCCAACATAAGGTGTATTTATCTTTGAAGTGCACCCGGGGCAGCAAATCCCTATTTAGCCTGTTTCTTTACCAGGAGTGCTTCTACCACTGCTTATATTGTGCATGTATATATATATAATATATATATATATATATATATATATATATATATATATATAATATATATATATATTTATATATATATATATATATATATATATATATATAAATAATTCAATATGTGTACTCTCTGGATTTAAAACACGGCAATCTTTAATATGTTGTAATGTTTCGGGGCATTCACCCCTTCCTCAGATATATATATATATATATATATATATATATATATGTTCAAAAAGCAAAGTTTTAATATAAACTGCTAATACATTGATGGTTTGATTAATTATTTGTGCATGGAATCATGGAAATTTTCCAATCCTTTACACCACTGGTTTTAAAGGGATAGTAAAGTCCAAATAGACTTTTATAATTCAGATAGGGCATGTAATTTTAAACAACTTTCTAAATTACTTTCATTATCAAATTTGCTTTGTTTTCTTTGGATTCTTAGTTGCGAGCTAAACCTAGGTAGGCTCATGTGCTAATTTCTAAGCCCTTGAAGGCCGCCTCTTCTCTGAATGTATTTGACAGTTTTTCAAAGCTAGAGGGCGTTAGTTTATGTGTTTCATATAGATAACATTGTTCTCACGCACGTGAAGATATTTAAGAGTCAGCACTAATTGCCTGAAATGCAAGTCTGTCAAAAGATCTGGGATAAGGAGGCAGTCAACAGAAGCTTAGATACAAGGTAATTGCAGAGATAAAATGTATATTTCCATAACAGTGTTGATTATGCAAAACTGGGGAATGGTAGATAAAGAGATTACCTATCTTTTTAATCAATAACATTTTTGGTGTTTAGTATCTCTTTAAACCGGTCTTCAGGCCTTCCCAACAGGTCAGATTTTTAGGATTATATCTGATGAGAGCAGGTAAAATAACCGTATTTACTAATCAGCTGATTATTTCACGGGTGCTCCAGTTCAGATATCCTCAAAATTTGACTATTATATGAGTTGCAAAAGTAAGCAACAAAAAAGAGTGCTAACCCCTCATTAATTTAGAAAATAGGTACATATAGAGATAGGTATAATAAAACAGGGGGAATAGAATATTGCTATTCATAATCTCACTTTATAAAACAGAATTAAGACACACTTATGTTAAACACTAATGTTAAAAACACTTAGGGGCCGATTTATGATGTGTCTGGCGGACATGATCCACTGTAGAGATCATGCCCGCCAGACATCGATAAATGCTGACAGCATACGGTGTTGGCATTTATCATTACACAAACGTTTCACATGAAATACTTATGCAATGCCGCCCCCTGGGGTGTCAATCAACCCAATCGTATGTGATCGTGCGGATTGCTGTCTGCCACCTTAGAGGTGGCGGATGAGTTAAGGAGCAGAGGTCTTAAGAAACAGATGCATTGGGGCCGATTCACTGGCTGATAAATCGTCCCCCATAACTCTACTGCAGAATAAATGCTATGTGAGAATATCTGGTACAATAGAATGGATCATTTGTAATAACAAGCTGGTTAAATACAGCATATATAAAGTTAATGATTATTTGGGCTATAGCTGGAGTCCAACGCTGTGATAAGTATCTTTATTATGAAAAAGAGAGGAACCTGATATGGCTTATATATGTTTCAAAATAATAGCAAAGTGCATATATAATTGTCATATCAGATAAATCTACTAAGCATATAAATTAAGTGCTAAGGTAGTTAAATCATAATTGGATTTCTGCAATTTCATCTCAATAAGAACTCCTGATGTATATGTCAAATACTTGGCTGGTGAAAAGGAGGATCTATTGTTGCTTAAGAGATAATAATGCAATGCTTATATGGCACTGATAAATATCTTATGAATCCAGTTGTTTAAGTGTATCGATCAAACATACAGAGAAACAGTAACACAATATTCCCTGTAGTAACATCTCAAATAAACTCCTTCTATAGCGGGAGTTGAATTAAAGGTTATCTTGGCCTATGCTAATTATTATTCGCATACAAAATTATTCAACCACACAAGCGGATATCAAGATAGCGTTTAGAGTAAGCTAATTAAAATTGAGAGACAACGCTCTCAGAAGCCGGTCCCCTTCTGATTTAATTAGTTTTTTTAATCTGCTCTCTGTTCTTGTTAAACTTTTAAAAATAATTTAAGATTACTTACTTGTTGCAGTAACTGTTGGGAGGGCTTTGGTAACCATTGTCTAATGCCGCTAGTACTATCCCTATTTAGGGGTCTATATTAATAGATTACCAAAGTATTAGCCACATTTACAATATTTCAATTACCACTATAGCTCTACTAACTCCCAAATCCCCCCCCCAAACTATTGCTGGAACTTCGCAACATTGTAACATTTTAAAAGTACAATACTAAGTTACCAAAATAGAGTTAATACTCCCTATTATTCTGCTGCTGTCTTTTACTTATTAAAAGCTAAGTTTTAATAATTCTTTCTCCATGTGCTACTAAGAGCATTATTTTTGTTTGTGCCTATTAACTATAGGTTTATTGTATGTATAGTGTACATTAATGCTCGACTGCTCACTTCAGCCTGCTTACCTCTTGATAATTTATACAAGGTCAGCCTGAAGATACAACACTTTAATTATTTAAGTTTAAAGGGACCTATTTTTTCTCTTTCTATATGTACCTATTTCCTAAATGAATGAGGGGTTAGCACTATTTTTCATTGCTTACTTTTGCACCTCATATAATAGTGAGTCTCCACAGTGCAACTACACCTCTATTATTCTATTCCAGTCTTTATATTAATAAACATGTCTTCTATATTTCCCTAATATGTCTCTATTCTTTGAATCAGAATTTTGTATTTTCAAATTGTCTGTTATATAGGCTGACCATATTGCCGCTTTAAAAAGGGACAAATATGAAAAATACATATGTCAGGGCTGTTTCAGGGAAGTTTAAAGAAATGTTTTGTATAAGAACCCTGACATATGTATTTTTCATATTTGTCCCTTTTTAAAGCGGCAATATGGTCAGCCTACTGTTATAAGAAGAATCAAGAGGCATAAAAAGCTTTTGTTAAAAACAGCGTTTATGTTCTTACACATTAGCACAGGAGCTGTGAGCAAGTTATATTTCTTCTAGCTTGTGTGAGGAAGACTGCAATGTGTGGAAAGGAAGGAACTGAACAAAACAGATTTTTTGTGGGAATGGAAAGAAAGATTACTTAATGTAGATATAAGTTGCATGATGAGAAGCAAAAAAAAATATTGCTGAGGGAAAGGGAAAAGTGATTTTTTGAAGCGTATGAAAGAAATGTATTATGGTCAATGGTTGTGAAATCTTGCTGATAAGGGAAAGTTTGGGAATATTGGTAGTGTTAGCCAAATGTTTGGTGGTTTGAAGGGTAGGAAAACTAATTATTGATTGCAAAAGTTACAAAAGTGGTAAATACTGGAAGCAGAGAAAAAAAGCTATGCTGGAAGGATGTGAAGAAGAAACTGTATTACCACAGACCTACTTACAAATGATATGTTGTAAAATAATTTAAAACCTTTTATTTTGTAAGAAAATATGCATTGTTTTACAGTCCCAGGACACACCACTTTAAATGCCTCTTGAGTGGTGTCTTTTCTTACTTTCTTTGTGGTAGCTAGTTAGAGACAGATATAAAAGTGTACCTGCTCATACCAACAAATCACTGTATAGTATATAAGGATGTTTGGGATCTGCTTTCTACTAATGAACTAAGGGCTAGATTTATCAAGCCCCTGCAGCAGCAAGTTCTCACAAGAACTTGCTTGCCGCGATTTATTAAGCAGCGGTCACCAGACTGCTGCTTCCCTAACATCTTCGCCACCTCTATTGTGGCAAAATTAAATCTCCTCGGTCGAGTCTGACCGAGGAGATTGACAGCTCCTGACCGCGTATGGTTGGCTGTGCGCGGGCAGGGGGCGGGATTGCACGTGAGCGCAAAATTGCGCTTGTGTGCAATGTTAATTACCTGCGGGTAATTTTGCCCCGCCACAGGCGAGCTGAGGTGTACAGGGGCGCGTATACGTGCCCCTGTACACCTCAGCATTGATAAATCTAGCCCTAAATCCTCTAGGAGGGAATGCAAAAACACTACAATTTGGAAAAGCAGGCTAAATAAATAGTTAACCCCTTGGAAATTCAGAGAAGAACTTGTCCAAAATACCAGATAATTTTTGCTATCACATCACTCCATTTAAACAGAAATAGAGACTTGGGGGGTTTTTTTTGTATTGTTTTGTTTTTTTTACTATATCTTTTATTTTAAATAAACAACCCAAGGTATTGATCTAGGGCCATTTGGTATATTTCATACCACTATTTCATCGCCAAATGTGGGCTTCTCACTAAAATGATTTACATACCGTTTATGCAATCATACCCCACCATCTTGGGCACTGGCAGACAATCTGCCAATATGCAGTTTAGTTTTTTTTTATTATTATTATATTTTTTTCTGCAGTGTAGATACAGGGATTGCAGGTGCTCACATTTGCGATAGTACTCTCAGGCTCATACATCACAGCATATCAGCTTGCTGTCTCCCGGCTCTCATGGACTCCGGGTTACTTGTATGGTCCGGACAGTGACAACATTTGAATGTTAAGCACCAGTAAATTAGTAGTATACAACATTTATTAAAACAAGCATGCAAATAAAAACACTACTGTGCTGACAGGGTTATAAAATAGTAAAAAAAAAAAGCCTGCAATATACAACGCGTTTCTCTGTGATAAGCTCCGCTATTAATAATTATATATTTATTGAATTCTGAAGACATACAATTTGCATGGCATTATTATTTGTGCGTGCATGTGTGTTTACAAATGGTTTATTTCATAAACATTAGCCATTACAGATCTCTGGCTTAATTTATTTACTACTAGAAAAAAATTAGGTGACAAACATTGGTGCATATAGAAACCTATGAGATTATATGATATGATTTATAAGACAAATTTACATTAACTCCAGGTCTGCATTATGTGTGCATCCTCTTGCTATTAAGAACATATAGGTTATCACTAAAGACATAGTAAATATTAACATAAAACATTTTATCAAAGGGTGATTTGTAGTCAAATACAAAAATTACAATATTAACTTCTGTAATTATTGTTAATGACATCATCAGTAAAATGAGTATGAACCCAATGAATGACATTTCCCATTAAATCTATGGAATCACCTATTAATACAGCTTATAATAAAAAAATAATAATAGAGGAATATCGATAATGCACATTATAGCACATGCTGAGAGTGCAATGAAAGCAAATATAACAATTGCTTTACTTCCCATCTGACTGTTTGACTTATCAGGTCGTTTTCATGATCCATTAAGTCAGGAAGGAAAAGCACAATTAGCCTCTTAAACACTTGTCTGTGCTTTTCAGATTACTCTGGGGCACAAAAATCTGCTAAATTTAAATGTTATTTATTTTACAAACTTCATTAAAAAGCTTAGGTGTTCTGTAAATGTGAATAATCTCACAAACATGTAAACATAGATCAACCACCTGCCACTAATTAATTATCCAGCTATGCAAAATAAAACAGCCCACAAGCCAAAGGGTTATAAACGCTAATATTCTTTCTCAGTAGAAGTTTATTTTGCTGATCATATACCTAGTTATTTAATATGGCAGTCGGCTTCCAACTGTTTGTTTTTTACTATCTATTTTTCAAGCTCTGTAATTGGAACATGAGCGTTGTATTCAGCTCCTTTCTTCTTTCATGAATTATAAGTTCCATCGATCAATTTTTCAATATCTCACAGCATTGCTTGAAAAGGAAAAGATTGGAGAATCCATTGGCAAGTTGGTTTTTAATTCAAACCCATGACGTTTATGCTTATTGCAGTACAATTCACTCAATGGCAGCCAATATAAATATAGTTGATTTTTTTTCTACTTTAAATTTAAATAGATCAGAATAAATCTCCTCAACTACATTCCCTATGTCAGTGAATAATCATCCACTATAGCTTCAGGGATAAAATAAGTGTCATTGGTAGATAAGAAGCTGAAAAACTCAGCGTTGTCCTGCATGTTTAAGCCTCATATGAGCTTCAAAATAGGTACTGCATTTGATATAATCAGCGTTCACTATCTCTGTTAAAGGGACAGTCTAGTCAAAAATAAACTTTCATGATTCAGATAGAACAACTTTCCAATTTACTTTTATCATCAATTTTGCTTTGTTCTCTTGGTATTCTTAGTTTAAAGCTAAACCTAGGTGGATCATATGCTCATTTTTTAGCCCTTGAAGACGCCTCTTATCTGAATGCATTTTGAAAAATTTTCACAATTAGAGGGCATTAGTTAATGTGTGCCATATAGATAACATTGTGCTCATGCCCGTGGAGTTACCTATGAGTCAGCACTGATTGGCTTAAATGCAAGTCGCTCAAAAGAACTGATATAAGGGTGCAGTCTGCAAAGGCTTAGATACAAGGCAATCACAGAGGTAAAAGGTATATGAATATAACGGTGTTGGTTATGCAAAACTGGGGAATGAGTAATAAAGGGATTATCAATCTTTTAACAATAAAAATTCTAGTGATGACAGTCCCTTTAAGTTTGACCCCCTTAAATAATTTAATATCCTACAAGTAAGTTGTAAAAGGGTGATTTATCAAGCTGAGGTGGACAGGGGCACACATACAAGCCCCTGTCCACTGCAGGTCGCCCCTGGCGGAATTCAGCATTGCACATGAGCGCTATTTTGTGCTTGAGTGCAATCCCGCCCCCTGCCAGTGCACAGCCAATCACGCGCGGGCAGGAGCTGACAATTTTCCTGGTTGGACTAGACCGCTGAGATTGAATTTTGCCACTTTAGAGGTGGCGAAAGATTAGGGAAGCAGCGGTCTGATGACCGCTGCTTGTTAAATACGGCATGCAGGTTCTCTTGTGAGAACCTGCAGCTGTAGTGGGTCATAAGGCTTGCAAATCCTTTGATAAATCAACCCCTAAGTCTTCAATAATAGATCACAAAGTAATAGGGCGCATTATTTAAAAGAAGCATACCAAAAAAGTGCAATGCATTCCAAAACATACCTCAAAAGCTGTACAAAAGAGAAAATGAAATAGAGGCATATTTAAAGCAACATTAAACAGCTAGATACAACTACAGTAACATGGTTACAACTCCCCAGGGCGCAATTGTGTTCCCTCCTGTACCTGAAGCTCTCTTTTGTTCTCTTATTTTAACTCATTATAGAATCCAGTTGTTACAGCTATGATTTTTTTACTGGGCGCTGCTATCTTGTAGCTCCTATAGTGTTGCATCCTGTAACAAAAATGCTGCACTTTCAAAGATCTGTGATGTCACCAGCTTTTTGAAAGCTGTACCTTTCCCTTCAGTTTAGCTTAAAGGACCAGTAAATACATTATATTTGCATGATCAACAAAGGCATGATAAAAGACAGTGCAATATCACTTAGTCTTAAAGGGCCTCTAAACCCCAAATCTTTCTTTCATGATTCAGATAGAGAATACAAATTTAAACAACATTACAATTTACTTCTATTATTTATTTTGCTTCATTTTTTAGATATCCTTAATTGAAGAAAAAGCAATGCACATGGGTGAGCCAATCACATGAGGCTTTTATGTCCAGCAACCAATCAGCAGCTACTGAGCATATCTAGATATGCTTTTCAGCAAAGAATATCAAGAGAATAAAACAAATTAGATAACAGAAGTAAATTAGAAAGATGTTTAAAAATGCATTCTCTTTCTAAATCATGAAAGAAAAAATGTGGGTATCATGGCCCTTTAACTTCAAATGAGTAGTAGATTTTTTCCTGACAAATTTCAAAGTTGTATAAATTAGCCCTGATGGTGGTCAGGGAAGTGAGGGTAAAATACACACAAACCAATCCCTCCTTAGGTAGAACAATATAACTGTAGGGGAGCAGTGCCTAGTGCAGGAAATTTGAAAGAAGAAAGAAGCACTATTTCGACACACTTAGAAACCATAAGGGGGTGGTGTATTATGTCCCATAGTTGAAGGGGGGAGGGGTTCACCGAAAATATAATTAAAACATAACTTTTAATTAATATCAATAAAAAGTGAAAACACACACATTAAAATTGATTTAAAACCATATAAGCATATCTCCTCCCAGTGTGTAATGTATCCTATATATATGCTATAGGAAAACTGGATTGTCAAAGTTTCTTAGATAAGCACAGACATGGTGAATATCCTCATTACATAGTGTGCTGCGACTGAAAAAGATCCCTATCTCGCTAGGAGCCAAACGGGTTCAGTCTATGCTGTTGCAGTCCCCCTATGTAATTACTTAAGAAGGCTGGTTATCCCCATGCTTGATGTACTGGAAAAATCCCACAGTTTAACTACAATCCGGTAACATGTAATTTTGGTTACAAAGGGTAACTTATTGAGAGCTATTATTGAACACAACAGGGAGCAGTACGAACGCCTGACGCATGTTTCACACTGCTTCCTGTTGTGTAGGAGCTGGTGACTCAAAAAGTGTAAAAATAAAAAGACATTTTGTTAATGGAAGTAAATTTGAAAGTTGTTTAAAATTGCATGCTCTATCTGAATCATGAAAGTTTAATTTTGACTTGATTGTTCCACTATAATAATAGAGAGCAGAAGTGTTACATTTTTGCAGTTAAATAACAAATATAAGCTCCAAGATGACGGCGCCCAGTGTAAAGATGCAGAGCATCACTAACTAATACTTGTCAGGGTTAAAATAAGATACTTACATTGAAGACAGCTGCAGGCACAGGAGGAAAAAAAATACCATGGTGAGTAGTAACCATTCTATTGTAGCTGTACTCATCAGTTTAATGTCCCTTTAAATTAGCTTGTAATCTGAACTAACCAATTATTGTGTAGAATTTTGCAGGCTCAGTTAAACTCCCCTGCCAGTCTGGGAGGAAACATAACAAGCACAATTACAGAGATAGTTTACCATGAAAGAAGGCAAAATGTGTAATGAATATATAATGCTGTTGTTTTCATAAATGTTGAGTTTAATTTCCCAGAAAAAGACAATAAAATTATATATATATATATATATATATATATATATATAAACACACACAACACATAGAAACACCAAGCACTCACCAGCTAGCTCACAGCTAAGATAAAACCACAACTGGAAAGGTTAGTTACCGCATCTGGCCAAATGGGATAAGCTCAGGCACCACGTCAAGGTCCTTTCCACTGCCTGAGTCCCTAACACAGCCACACCATGCAAGCTTACAAAGCCAAACAAACTGAGAAATACAAAACACGGAAGGGAACTGCACTCCAAGACCGGACCAGGTACACATCCAGTGACTCAGCAACATCCCAGCCCTGGGTGCTAAATAGCACTCCAAAAAAGCTGTGATAAGTAATACAACACATAGAGACACCCAGCATTTAGCAGCTAGCTCACAGCTAAGATAAAATCCAACTGGAAAGGTTAGTTAACGCATCTGGCCAAATGGGAAAAGCTGAGGCACCACGTCAAGGTCCTTTCCACTGCCTGAGTCCCTAACACAGTCACACCATGTGAGCTTACAAAGCCAAACAAACTGAGAACAAAGAAGGGGTGCACAGGTGGATGTAATCACCCAGAGAAATACAAAACACGGAAGAGAACTGCACTCCAAGACCGGACCAGGTACACATCCAGTGACTCAGCAACATCCCAGCCCTGGGTGCTAAATAGCACTCCAAAAAAGCTGTGATGTCACCAGAGCCACAGGCAGTTAACCCAAGTCCGGAATGGGTGCAAGAAACAAGGGGAATTACAAACAAAAAGTAATACAACACATAGAAACACCCAGCACTCACCAGCTAGCTCACAGCTAAGATAAAATCACAACTGGAAAGGTTATTTTATCTTAGCTGTGAGCTAGTGACATCACAGCTTTTTGGAGTGCTATTTAGCACCCAGGGCTGGGATGTTGCTGATGTTGCACCCATTCTGGACTGGGGTTAACTGCCTGTGGCTCTGGTGACATCACAGCTTTTTTGGATTGCTATTTAGCACCCACGGCTGGGATGTTGCTGAGTCACTGGATGTGTACCTGGTCCGGTCTTGGAGTGCAGTTCCCTTCCGTGTTTTGTATTTCTCTGGGTGATTACATCCACCTGTGCACCCCTTCTTTGTTCTCAGTTTGTTTGGCTTTGTAAGCTCACATTGTGTGGCTGTGTTAGGGACTCAGGCAGTGGAAAGGACCTTGACGTGGTGCCTGAGCTTTTCCCATTTGGCCAGATGCGGTAACTAACCTTTCCAGTTGTGATTTTATCTTAGCTGTGAGCTAGCTGGTGAGTGCTGGGTGTTTCTATGTGTTGTATTACTTTTTGTTTGTAATCCCCCTTGTTTCTTGCACCCGTTCCAGACTGGGGTTAACTACCTGTGGCTCTGGTGACATCACAGCTTTTTTGGAGTGCTATTTAGCACCCAGGGCTGGGATGTTGCTGAGTCACTGGATGTGTACCTGGTCCGGTCTTGGAGTGCAGTTCCCTTCCGTGTTTTGTATTTCTCTGGGTGATTACATCCACCTGTGCACCCCTTCTTTGTTCTCAGTTTGTTTGGCTTTGTAAGCTCGCATGGTGTGGCTGTGTTAGGGACTCAGGCAGTGGAAAGGACCTTGACGTGGTGCCTGAGCTTTTCCCATTTGGCCAGATGTGGTAACTAACCTTTCCAGTTGTGATTTTATCTTAGCTGTGAGCTAGCTGGTGAGTGCTGGGTGTTTCTATGTGTTGTATTACTTTTTGTTTGTAATCCCCCTTGTTTCTTGCACCCATTCCAGACTGGAGTTAACTGCCTGTGGCTCTGGTGACATCACAGCTTTTTTGGCGTGCTATTTAGCACCCAGGGCTGGGATGTTGCTGAGTCACTGGATGTGTACCTGGTCCAGTCTTGGAGTGCAGTTCCCTTCCGTGTTTTGTATTTCTCTGGGTGATTACATCCACCTGTGCACCCCTTCTTTGTTCTCAGTTTGTTTGGCTTTGTAAGCTTGCATGGTGTGGCAGTGTTAGGGACTCAGTCAGTGGAAAGGACTTTGACGTGGTGCCTGAGCTTTTCCCATTTGGCCAGATGCGGTAACTAACCTTTCCAGTTGTGATTTTATCTTAGCTGTGAGCTAGCTGGTGAGTGCTGGGTGTTTCTAAGTGTTGTATTACTTTTTGTTTGTAATCCCTCTTGCTTCTTGCACCCATTCCGGACTGGGGTTAACTACCTGTGGCTCTGGTGACATCACAACTTTTTTGGAGTGCTATTTAGCACCCAGGGCTGGGATGTTGCTGAGTCACTGGATGTGTACCTGGTCCGGTCTTGGAGTGCAGTTCCCTTCCGTGTTTTGTATTTCTCTGGGTGATTACATCCACCTGTGCACCCCTTCTTTGTTCTCAGTTTGTTTGGCTTTGTAAGCTCGCATGGTGTGGCTGTGTTAGGGACTCAGGCAGTGGAAAGGACCTTGACGTGGTGCCTGAGCTTTTCCCATTTGGCCAGATGTGGTAACTAACCTTTCCAGTTGTGATTTTATCTTAGCTGTGAGCTAGCTGGTGAGTGCTGGGTGTTTCTATGTGTTGTATTACTTTTTGTTTGTAATCCCCCTTGTTTCTTGCACCCATTCCGGACTGGGGTTAACTGCCTGTGGCTAAGCTGACATCACAGCTGTTTTGGAGTGCTATTTAGCACCCAGGGCTGGGATGTTGCTGATTCACTGGATGTGTACCTGGTCCGGTCTTGGAGTGCAGTTCCCTTCCGTTTATATATATATATATATATATATATATATATATATATATATTTATATATATATACACACATACACATGCACATATAAACACATATATACATACACACCTTTGATACTGTCGACCACCTCTTTTGCTCCATACCCCCCAATCCTTCGGCATCTGCGAAACAGCTTTTTCTTGGTTCTCTACTTATCTGTCTAACCCTACCTTTAATGTAGCTTTCTCTGAGGCTTCTCTGGGGCATCCTCTGCCCCATTACCTCTTTCTGTTTTGGTACCGCAAGGCTCTGTCCTCTGTCCCCTTCTCTTCTCAATCTACACGTCCTCATTAGGTTCCTTAATAAAATCTCACGGGTTTCATTATCATAATTTATGCAGAAAATACCCAAATCTACCTCTCTGCACCAGAACTATCTCCTTTCTTGCTAACCCATGTCACTAACTGTCTCTCTCTTATCTCATCTTGGATGTCCTCTCACTACCTCAAGCTAAATCTCTCCAAAACTGAGCTCCTTATTTTCTACCCTTCTTCCAAAATCTCCACCCCCATGTCTCTATAACTGTTGATAGCTCCATCATTACCCCAACCTCACATGCCTGATGACTTGGGGTCACACTTGACTCAGATCTTTCTTTTACTCCTCACATTAGTCCTTGGCTAAATACTGCTGCTTACACCTTAAAAACATCGCTAAAATTAGACATTTCTTTATACAAGACACAACTACGATTTTAATCCACTCTCTCATCCTTTTTCCACCTTGACTACTGCAACTCTATCCTCTCTGGCCTACCTAGCTGCTGCCTAGCTCCTCTACAATCCATAATGAATGCCACTGCCAGGCTCATCTTTCTTACATGTCGCTCTTCATCTACTGCACCTCTCTGCCAATCCATTCATTGACTTCCTCTTGCCTCCAGGTTTAAACACAAAATTCTCACTCTGACACACAAAGCCCTCAATTGCATTGCTCCCCCCTACATCTAAGACCATGAGGCCAATTTAACAAATGTCTTGCGGACCTGATCCGACAGTGCGGATCAGGCCCGCAAGACATCGCTGAATGCGGAGAGCAATACGATCTCTGTATTCGGCATTGCACCAGCAGCTCACAAGAGCTGCTGTTGCAACGCCACCCCCTGCAGACTCATGGCCAATGGGCCGCCAGCAGGGGGTGTTAATCAACCCGATCGTACTCAATCAGGTTGAATTCCAGCGATTCCTGTCTGCCTGCTCAGAGCAGGGGGACAGGGTTATGGAGCAGCGGTCTTTGTGACCGCTGCTCCATAACCTGTGTTTCTGGCGAGTCTGAAGACTTGCCAGAAACACAGGCCGTCAAGCTCTGTTCGGAGCTTGATAGATAGGCCCCCTTGTCTCTAGATACTCTCCCTCCCGTCCCCTTCACTCCGCTCATGATCTCCTACTCTCCTCCTCTCTTGTTACCTCCTCACATTCCCATTAACAAGATTTCTCCAGACTGACTCCCATCTTATGGAACTCTCTGCCTCGCTCCATAAGACTCTCCCATTTTTTAAAAGCTTCAAGTGCTCCCTGAAGACTCTACTATTGAGGGACACATACAACCTACACTAACCTTCCTATTTCCACTGCCTATGAGCCAAGCTGTTTATAGTCCACCTTCATAAGAGCCGACTACAACAGTGCAACTCTCGGCAGGACCCTCTACCCATTTGATCCCTGTAATTGTTTTTGATATACCACCTATGTTCATAGTGCTGCGGAACCTGTTGGCGCTCTACAAATACCTGATAATAATAATAATACACACACAAAAACACACGCACTGTTTTCTATGTTCCAATAGTACCACTTTCCTTCCCCTCTGTGTTTTTCAATGACACTCTGTGATCTTTTAAAAGATTATAAACAAAGCCGGACTGGAAAAAAAAAACAGCCTTGGAAATTTTGGAGACCAGCCCTATTTTCTGTTGACTCAGTATAATACGTACACCCGATTTTTATCTAAGGTAATTACTGGGATTTTTTTCCCCTGATTATTTTATATTAGAATTATATTGTATTAGTTTATATGAAAAAAGGGCTAGATTATTATTAAATAGGCACCGTAAAACCTAATTGCATAAATTAATCACACCTTTAAATTGTAACTTTCCAGACCCAGCTGCTGCAGCCCACCAGGAATTCTTCTGGTAGGCCAATCTAGCCTTGATTATACAACTCTATGCATAAGAAAAAGCACTATTCTAATAGGAAGTGCACCTAGACCTTAAATGGGATAGGAAATTCAAAATTAAAATTAAACTTGCATGATTCAGATAGAGCATGTCATTTTAAAACACTTTTAAATTAATTTTATTATCATTTACTTAGTTACTTTGCTATCCTTTGTTGAAAAGCTTATGCTCATATTCCCAGTAAAACTGGGAGCCAGCTAGTGTAGTGATTGGTGGCCGCACACATTTGCTTCATATCATTGGCTCATCAAATGTGCTCAGATAGTTTCTAGAAGTGCATTGCGGCTCTGGAGCTAACTTTGGCTTTGTTTTTGATCCCTTTCCAGGGGTATATGCAAGCAATAGCACAATAATAAAATATTAGAGCATTTTCTTTTTGCTCTTTTATATCTTTTTATTAAAAGGACATGAAACCAAAAAAAATATTCTATCATGATTTAGATAAAGCATATCATTTTAAACAAGTTTCCAATTTACTTATATTTTGCTTCGTTCTCTTGGTTTCCTATATTGAAAGGCATACTTAGGTAGGCACGGGAGTTGGGAGTTAGCTGCTGATTGGTGGCTGCACATATATACCTCATCATTGACTGAACCATGTGTATATCTGGCTCCCAGTAGTGCATTGCAAAAATGTTCAAAAATGTATGCTCTATCTGCATCATTAAATAAACATTTTGCGTTTTGCACCCTTTGTGCTCTCTTGCATATTAAGATATGTATTTATTTTCCCCACTGTATCTTACTATGCTGATGCTGCTATACTCTGTACTGTTCATCCCTATAGTCCCTGGACTGCTATTCACTAGCACTAGCTTTGTTTTCAGACAAATGCGCATTCATCACGAAAATGGGATTAAAACTAAAATGAAAACTAAATGAATATGCGAAGAATGCACCTATGAACATTACAGAAAATTGTCAGTATTCATTTATTTACTTACCATAATGTGATCTCCATGCAGGTAAGCTATAAATGTAAATGTTTGACTAAAATTCAGTGCAGCCAACAAATATTCGAGGAGCCAAATTTCCCTGAATATTCGTAATGAAAATGTAATCCAAAACAAAATTTTCTGGGCTGCACATGTCTACCATTTACAAACTAGTTTTCATATTTAGAAACAGTGAAAATCCCACTGTAGAAAGTTCTATGGGAAAAGAAAGATATTTTGGAAAAGATGAAGAAGAAACTGTAAACTTTTTGCCTAAGGGTTCTAGGGCGTAAAGCTAATTCTAATCTTATGACATATATAACAAATGTGCTGTGCCATTCATACAAAGGAAACAGTATGCTTTGCAGATGCAGAATACGAATAAACCGTGAGTTTAATATTAGTCAAAATCTAGCTGATTGATTAACACAGAAAAATAAGTATCAGTTTAATTAACATCAACAATGATCTAGGAAATGTAATGTCACTTAAAATTTCCTAATCTTGCAAATGAATAGATTTTAAAGCCTATTACATGAAGAAAAAAAATCTAAGACCCATCATTTTCTACCGTACATTGAAAAAGACATATCAATATTGTCTCTGAAACATAATGTTCGTTTTTGACATTTTTATGATTAAACAATTCATCAACCTCAGTGTTTCTATAATGGCAAAAGTAAACCACAGAGTCAGGTTATTTCACTTTATTTTTCTAATGGGATACAGTTGAATGCAGATATTATTTTACACTCAGTGTGTACTCTGAGTTTCTGATATGTTTGTTTGAACAATTACAAACACAAATTACATGATTTTGAGCTATTAATCAAAGTAGAACTTTGCTGAATTCTTAAATGATTTAAATAAAAATGTTTTGGGTGAGCAGAACAGAAATATAAATGCCCTATTCATCGGTAAAAATAAATATTTTAATGCTATTAATAAATGTGATAAACAATTATTTTTAGTATAATTTGAGAAATTTAAAATTCAGTGTCCCTGGCATTTCTTAATTGTGCGATATCAAATTTCTCTAATGCGCAAAAAAATCAGATTATTGCATGACGGGGTCCCTCCAACTGTGAATTAAACTATAGCAAATCCCTTTTTTGGGGTAAAAACTTTTTATTTAACCCTTTTTGCAGAATCAGTTTGTTTTTTCTTTCAGTAAGTGCATCACAGTTTACCTGGACATTTACGTTGCTGTGGGGGCATTGCTGGAACTTGTAGTTCTCCTGCTGTTGATGAGGGAAATATATGTATAAATTAGAAGGGGGGGAATAGAGTGGTGGGTAAAGGTTGTACTAGAGAATAATTTATATTACTGTAATTATCAAATGCTTTTAAATTCAATTTATTGTTTGAATGCTCTTCGTAAAAATTGTTCTAGTTCATGTTTTTATCGTGTCACAATTTGCCAATAATGAATTGTTCCCTAGCAGTGTAATTTTGTTACTAAAATATTTTGTGTGCTTGCCATTGTCACTAATGCAATCGAACAAATGTAATTTCGAATTAATTTTGTATCCAAATATTTGGCCGAAACAAACGTGACCATGAACATAATTCTGACGAACCGAATCAGCTGAAAATTCCGAACATAATCTTTCAGACAAACCACATTTTTTGCCTGTACACATGTGTAGTCCGCATCCCTAGTGCAAAAATGGCAAATTAAACTGAAATGATGAAATATCTGTTGCAAATTACATCTCATTTTAATGTAAAAACTAGCTAGACCCAGGGGCCAAGTCCTACAAAAAAAAGTGTGGGAACTCACTGAAACTTCCACCCCCTCACAATTAATATTGTTTTATATATATATATATATATATATATATATATATATATATATATATACAGGGAGTGCAGAATTATTAGGCAAATTAGTATTTTGACCACATCATCCTCTTTATGCATGTTGTCTTACTCCAAGCTGTATAGGCTCGAAAGCCTACTACCAATTAAGCATATTAGGTGATGTGCATCTCTGTAATGAGAAGGGGTGTGGTCTAATGACATCAACACCCTATATCAGGTGTGCATAATTATGAGGCAACTTCCTTTCCTTTGGCAAAATGGGTCAAAAGAAGGACTTGACAGGCTCAGAAAAGTAAAAAATAGTGAGATATCTTGCAGAGGGATGCAGCACTCTTAAAATTGCAAAGCTTCTGAAGCGTGATCATCGAACAATCAAGCGTTTCATTCAAAATAGTCAACAGGGTCGCAAGAAGCGTGTGGAAAAACCAAGGCACAAAATAACTGCCCATGAACTGAGAAAAGTCAAGCGTGCAGCTGCCAAGATGCCACTTGCCACCAGTTTGGCTATATTTCAGAGCTGCAACATCACTGGAGTGCCCAAAAGCACAAGGTGTGCAATACTCAGAGACATGGCCAAGGTAAGAAAGGCTGAAAGACGACCACCACTGAACAAGACACACAAGCTGAAACGTCAAGACTGGGCCAAGAAATATCTCAAGACTGATTTTTCTAAGGTTTTATGGACTGATGAAATGAGAGTGAGTCTTGATGGGCCAGATGGATGGGCCCGTGGCTGGATTGGTAAAGGGCAGAGAGCTCCAGTCCAACTCAGACGCCAGCAAGGTGCAGGTGGAGTACTGGTTTGGGCTGGTATCATCAAAGATGAGCTTGTGGGGCCTTTTCGGGTTGAGGATGGAGTCAAGCTCAACTCCCAGTCCTACTGCCAGTTTCTGGAAGACACCTTCTTCAAGCAGTGGTACAGGAAAAAGTCTGCATCCTTCAAGAAAAACATGATTTTCATGCAGGACAATGCTCCATCACACGCGTCCAAGTACTCCACAGCGTGGCTGGCAAGAAAGGGTATAAAAGAAGAAAATCTAATGACATGGCCTCCTTGTTCACCTGATCTGAACCCCATTGAGAACCTGTGGTCCATCATCAAATGTGAGATTTACAAGGAGGGAAAACAGTACACCTCTCTGAACAGTGTCTGTGAGGCTGTGGTTGCTGCTGCACGCAATGTTGATTGTGAACAGATCAAAACACTGACAGAATCCATGGATGGCAGGCTTTTGAGTGTCCTTGCAAAGAAAGGTGGCTATATTGGTCACTGATATGTTTTTGTTTTGTTTTTGAATGTCAGAAATGTATATTTGTGAATGTTGAGATGTTATATTGGTTTCACTGGTAAAAATAAATAATTGAAATGGGTATATATTTGTTTTTTGTTAAGTTGCCTAATAATTATGCACAGTAATAGTCACCTGCACACACAGATATCCCCCTAAAATAGCTATAACTAAAAACAAACTAAAAACTACTTCCAAAACTATTCAGCTTTGATATTAATGAGTTTTTTGGGTTCATTGAGAACATGGTTGTTGTTCAATAATAAAATTAATCCACAAAAATACAACTTGCCTAATAATTCTGCACTCCCTGTATATATATATATATATATATATATATATATATATATATTTTTTTTTTTTATATATACACACTGTATTTACATGTATATAATCTAACACTTTGGTTAATGAAAGTAAATTAAATCCAGTGATGGGTTGAATGGTTGTCTTTGGGCCTGAGAATCCTACTCTGTCACAGAGTCTCACCCACTTAAGGTATAATTGTTCTATTTCTGCTGAGGGGAGCTAAATAACCCCAAAGCAACCCACACATAAATGTAAGCACCATGTGTTACACACATTGCGGGGTGATCACACAGCAGAACCGCTGACAGGATTGCATTTAGTGTATTGTAGGAAATGTTACTGCCCATTACTAGATGATCTCACTATCCCTCTAACTAGATAATGCTACAGCTCCTCCCACCATCAGCCGCAGTGCTTACTGAAGCGTTTCCATTGTCTGTCCAGGGGGAACCTAGTTCTTACTGCAAAAATAGTGCAGCAACTCTGTTTCCATGTGTTTCCACTCGACTTGACCCTGGCTAAACCACAATTGATTCTTTAAGAGTATTATTAAATGCTTGTCCCTACCACTTCCACTAGATGTGTGTTTTATTTTTCTGTTGCTATACACCAACAACATTAACTGAAATATTCCCAAAATTTGCCCATTTGCGGGAGCACTATAATTAACCAGCCATTACAAGTGGCTGGTTATTGCTACTACAAGCTCGAGGTAGCAATTAGCGCTCAGAAAATTAACCAGAGATCCGATCTCTGGTTCATTTTTTAAAAGTGCCCCAAATTCCAATAAAATAAAGGGCATTATAGTTTTTTATTAAAATAAAAATCTAACTTTTGTTTTAACAAAAAAAAAATTTCACTAGGCAGTTTTGGGGCTTTAAAGTTTGTGGGAATGGAGTGTAAGAAAATACAAAATGCACTGAAAAGTGCCTTTACATTTCTTGTCTATGGGAACTATTTGTTCTCATCTACCGCAATGTAAATATATATTTATATGCTTATATACATATATATTTAAGTGTTAATATGTGTATATACATATATTAACATATATACTGTATGTATGTATATATTCAAATACATATATATTTAAAAATGCTCCACATCACTGCGCTATGTTCTGATGCCATCTCTGTCGCATCAGAATGAGGCACCCATAGGAGCCTATAGAAGCGCGCTCTCGTGAGCGCAATGGTTCCTAGCAATGCAAATGCAAGCTCGTGTTTGCATTACAATTAACTTTTAATACCAGTACACATTATCGTGTGCAGGTATTACAAAGTGGAATGCTAATATCACTTGCACAAAAGCTATATTTAGGGCTCCTCTTGTAATCTAGTTCACAATGTTGTAGAAGTACAACAAGTGGTGATGTCACCAGCATCCCTAAATTCCTCCAGCAATACTAAAGTTCATGGCTACCTCATAATGAAAATGGAGCTAGAAAATGCCTTTAAGTAGGAGTTCATTAGTGTATGTAGTCTTTTATGTGGGATTTTTTTAGGGTTTGAGGAGTATGTTAGGGTATCAGGTTGTTTGTACAGTCGAATATTTTATTTGACATATAATAATAAAAATAGATTAGAGCTCTGAACTTTAAACACCCAGAAGCTGTTTTGTATTGTTCTCTCGACTAGTGTCAGACACATTTTTAAAAATTAAAGTGTTAAACAAAGTTAAGGGTTTATCCTAATATTAATATACCACAATATCAGAAACAGAACACAGTTTAATAGTAACAATAAAATCTAACAGTGAAATTGAATATAGTAAAAACTAAACAAATAGGATAAGAGCTACTGAAATCCTATTATCTGATTTGAATAGCCAATAGGATTTCAGTAGCTCTTATCCTATCGGCTGATTTGAAAATTTCAGACAATAGGAATTCAAGGTACCCCAACTATAAAACGGGTACCTTGCATTCAAGTGTGTAGCGACTATCGCATGAAGAGAATCCTCAACCCTGGATGGCTCCGCGGCCATCTCCGCTCCATTCTGCCTTTGCTCCAGATGAAGATAGAAGATGTCCCAGCGCTAGATAAAGATGGAGCCATCTGGTAGAAGACCTTCACCGCCGAACTTCAGGAATGGTGAGTATCTATTTTGGGGTTAGACTTAGGGAAACTTCATTCTTCAGCGACCATCAGAAAAACAGGATGCTCCGCGCCTTATGTCTTGAAGATGGACCTGCTCCACGCCGGATGGATGAAGATAGAATATGCTGTCTGGATGAAGACTTCTGGCTACTTCAATGAGGACTTCTGCCCGCTTCAATGAGGACTTTGCCGGCTGGATGAGGATGGATGTCCGGACTTCGAAAACTGTAAGTGGTTCTTCAGGGGTTAGTGTTAGGTTTTTTAAGTGTTTTTTGGGTGGGTTTTATTTTTAGCTTAGGGTTTGGGCACTTCGTAAAAGAGCTGATTGACCTTTTCAGGGCATGGCAAAAGAGCTAAATACCCTTTTAAGGACAATGCCCATCCAAATGCCCTTTTCAGGGAAATGGTTAGCTTAGGTTTATTTAGATAGGTTTTTATTTAGGGGGTTTGGTTGTGTGGGTGGTGGGTTTTACTGTTGCTGGGTTGTTTGTATTTTTTTATCAGGTAAAAGAGCTGATTCCTTTGGGGCAATGCCCTGCAAAAGGACCTTTTAAGGGCCATTGGCTGTTTAGTGTAGGCTAGGTTTTTTTTTTTTTGGGTGGGCTTTTTTATTTTGATAGGGCTATTAGATTAGGAGTAATTCTTTTTATTTTTGATAATTTAGTTTTTTATTTTGTGTAATTTAGTGTTTATTTTTTTGTAATTTAGATAATTGTATTTTATTAATTTAATTTATTCTATTTTATTGTAATGTTAGGTTTTAGTGTAAGGCAGGTTAGGTTTTATTTTACAGGTAAGTTTGTGAAAAAAATACAAACTTACCTGTAAAATAAAAATAAAACCTAAGATTAGGTTTTTTTATAGGTAAGTATTTAGTTTTAAATAGTAATTATTTAGGTAATAATTGTAAGTTTCATTTAGATTTATTTTAATTATATTTAAGTTAGGGAGGGTTAGGGTTAGACTTAGGCTTAGGGTTACGTTAGGGTTAGGATTATGCTTAGGGTTACATTAGGGTTAGGGTTAGGTTTAAGGATTACTATATTTATTTAGTGTCAGTGATGTGGGAGGCCAGAGGTTTAGGGGTTAATAACTTTAGTATAGTGGTGGCGACATTAGGGGCGGCAGATTAGGGGTTATTAAAGGGACAGTCTACACCAAAATTTTTCTTATTTAAAAAGATAGATAATCCCTTTATTACCCATTCCCCGTTTTTGCATAACCAACACTATTATATTAATATACTTTTTACCTCTGTGATTACCATGTATCTAAGCCTTTGCAGACAGCCTCCTTATCTAAGTGCCTTTGACAGACATGCAATGTAGTCAATCAGTGAAGACTCCTAAATAACTTCACGGGAGTGAGCACAATGTTATCTATATGACACATGTGAACTAGCACAGTCTAACTGTGAAAAACTTTCAAAATGCTCTGAGCTAGGAGGCGGTTTTCAACTGTTTAGAAATCAGTTTGAGCCTAGCTAGGTTTAGCTTTTCAAAAATACCACCAAGGGAACAAAGCAAATTTGATGATAAAAGTAAATTGGAAAGTTGTTTAAAATTGCATGCACTATCTGAATCATGAAAGTTTAGTTTTGACTAGACTGTCCCTTTAACTGTAATGTACAAATCTAAAGATGAGATTGAGGTGCAGACCAAGTCTAATAAGTGAGTGTTTGACAGGGTATGTATCCTAGTATATTAACAATGTTTGTCCACACTAAATTGATATACCACCATGATGTTGCTCAAGTGGATATTAATGCCTACGAAAATAGGATGTAGTCAATGCTAAAGGTGCTTAGGTTACCATATAAGTTGAGAGCTTATAATGGGATCAATAACAGGTTCCATAACTAGTAAATTAACCCTAGGGCACTGTAGCACTGGAAGAACCAAAGTTTGCTATTAGGATTACATAGGGTTTGATACACTATAATACTGTGCTGTACTACTCATGAGCAAAGTATCCGAAGTAACTGACTACTTGTGTTAATACTCCTCGTCATTCAGACTTATGTGTGCCAAATAATTGGTTAAGGGTTGAGTACAATATACCAAAAATGGAACATGTCCGATTCTCATAATACTCGTTGATGATAATCAGTATGTGGTAATAAATCCGAACTTAATAGTATAGGTTTCTACTCCAATGATACCCTGTGTTGTGAGATCCACCAGGCACACCGCCTGACGATATGAGTAAAATATATAGTGTTACAAAAAGTAAAGCATTACACTATCACCTAAATAGCAGAGTTCATATTATCTGTTTAATAACATCCCTGTGAGCTGCGGTATTATCTCGGACTAGTACATATGTGGTTTGACTGAATCACAGTACCGGGGTTACACCTTAGTGGCAGCGTGCCGCTCACACTATTTATATACTGGCTTATAACAGGTGCCCCTGTATTGACAACAATTAGAGCAGGTAAATTATTGTTTAAACAAAAGCATCACGTTTAATTTTGAATGTATTCAAACGTGCAGGTTAATATTGTTTAAATTATGTCGTCTCAGTTAGTCGTTTAGGTATAACGGCTTAAATATACTGTGGATTACATTTGCCTCTGCCCAATTGAGTTATGTATTAGGCTGTGTATAGCAGCAGACCGATTGCTATTGGTCTCCGGTTGAGCACCGTCACAAACACACTCTCGCTTGCTTATGCTAATAGCTTAGGAAGTAACTCACAGCGTTAGGTTCACACTGTCATATATCAATGATTAATAACATCCCCATAAGCTGCGGTATGATCTCGGTTAATATAACACCTGTATTCGTGGATGTGTCATGCTAGTGTAAATTAAGTATTGGGTACAATATACCATCCACCCGGTTTGTGTAAATTACTAATGCCCACTTGCCATAGGTAATGTCTTGCAGTTACTAGTACATACAGTGGGGAAAAAAGTATTTAGTCAGCCACCAATTGTACAAGTTCTCCTACTTAAGAAGATGAGAGAGGCCTGTAATTTTCATCATAGGTATACCTTAACTATGAGAGACAAAATGTGGAAACAAATCCAGACAATCACATTGTCTGATTTGGAAAGAATTTATTTGCAAATTATGGTGGAAAATAAGTATTTGGTCAATATCAAAAGTTCATCTCAATACTTTGTTATATATCCTTTGTTGGCAATGACAGAGGTCAAACGTTTTCTATAAGTCTTCACAAGGTTGTCACACACTGTTGCTGGTATGTTGGCCCATTCCTGCATGCAGATCTCCTCTAGAGCAGTGATGTTTTGGGGCTGTCGCTGGGCAACATGGACTTTCAACTCCCTCCAAAGGTTTTCTATGGGGTTGAGATCTGGAGACTGGCTAGGCCACTCCAGGACCTTGAAATGCTTCTTACGAAGCCACTCCTTCGTTGCCCAGGCAGTGTGTTTGGGATCATTGTCATGCTGAAAGACCCAGCCACGTTTCATCTTCAATGCCCTTGCTGATGGAAGGAGGTTTGCACTCAGAATCTCACGATACATGGCCCCATTCATTCTTTCATGTACACGAATAAGTTGTCCTGTTCCCTTTGCAGAGAAACAGCCCCAAAGCATGATGTTGCCACCCCCATGCATCACAGTAGGTATGGTGTTCTCTCTCCTCCAAACACGACAAGTTGTGTTTCTACCAAACAGTTCTACTTTGGTTTCATTTGACCATATGACATTCTCCCAATCTACTTCTGGATCAACCAAATGCTCTCTAGCATACTTCAGACGGGTATGGGTATGGTGTTCTCTCTCCTCCAAACACTACAAGTTGTGTTTCTACCAAACAGTTCTACTTTGGTTTCATTTGACCATATGACATTCTCCCAATCTACTTCTGGATCATCCAAATGCTCTCTAGCATACTTCAGACGGGCCTGGACATGTACTGGCTTAAGCAGAGGGACACGTCGGGCACTGCAGGATCTGAGTCCCTGGCGGCGTAGTGTGTTACTGATGGTAGCCTTTGTTACGTTGGTCCCAGCTCTCTGCAGGTCATTCACTAGGTTCTGGGATGTTTGCTCACTGTTTTTGTGATCATTTTGACCCCACGGGGTGAGATCTTACGTGGAGCCCCAGATCGAGGGAGATTATCAGTGGTCTTGTATGTCTTCCATTTTCTAATTATTGCTCCCACAGTTGATTTCTTTACACCAAGCTGCTTGCCTATTGCAGATTCAGTCTTCCCAGCCTGGTGCAGGTCTACAATTTTGTTTCTGGTGTCCTTCGACAGCTCTTTGGTCTTCACCATAGTGGAGTTTGGAGTGTGACTGTTTGAGGTTGTGGACAGGTGTCTTTTATACTGATAACAAGTTCAAACAGGTGCCATTAATACAGGTAATGAGTGGAGGACAGAGAAGCCTCTTAAAGAAGAAGATACAGGTCTGTGAGAGCCAGAAATCTTGCTTGTTTGTAGGTGATCAAATACTTATTTTCCACCATAATTTGCATTTTGTCTCTCATAGTTGAGGTATACCTATGATGAAAATTACAGGCCTCTCTCATCTTCTTAAGTGGGAGAACTTGCACGATTGGTGGCTGACTAAATACTTTTTTTCCCCACTGTATGTAGTTTGACTGAGTTACAATACCGGGTTACACCGTAGTAGCAGCGTGCCGCTCACACTATTTATATACTGGCTTATAGCAGATGCCCCCGTATTAACAACAATTAGAGCAGGTTGATTATTATTTAAACAAAAACATCACGTATAATTATTGATGTATTCAATCGTGCAGGTTAATATTGTTTAAATTATGTCATCTCAATTAGTCGTTTGGGTATAACAACTTGAATATACTGTGGATTACATTTGCCTCTTCCCAATTAAGTTATGCATTAGGCTGTGTATAGCAGCAGACCGATTGCTATTGGTCTCCGGTTGAGCACCGTCACAAACACACTCTTGCTTGCTTATGCTAATAGCTTAGGAAGTAACTCACAGTGTTAGGTTCACTTGTTCAAAGGTATAATGATATTAGGATCCATACACTGTCATATATCAACTAAGCCCGCTCTCGCTAAATATAGGTTTGGTTAGTTAAATATCTGGCTCAGGTCACGCTCTCTTAATAAAGTATTCATTCATTCACTCTCATACTCGGTAGTGTCTAAGATTAAGTATATAATATAAATATCTGATAGCTGCCACTCGTAATGTTAGTAGCTATATCATTAGTAAATATATTTGAAGCATAAATGTAATGTGATAGTAGACTGCAGTAATTTGTCGGAAGCTTAAGGATTGCTAAAAACACAGGAGCTCCTAGGACTCCTCACCATTGCCCTAACGTCCATTGCCCTAACCTGGGAGTGCTCCAAATGTGTATTCTTTTTCTTTCAATTCAAGTATCTAAGTTTATACACACAGCAAATCTGTTAAAATCTGACAGCGCTCAACCTTGTGTCTGTCGCTCCTAGTATTGTGGGTACCAGCGCCCCCAAAAAGGTGAATGTAGTGCTAAAAATAAATACACATTGTACCTGTGTATACTCTCCTTGTTCCAGAGATCAAACATACTTTCCTTGTACCTGCGTATGCTCACCTTGTTTAAGACACCACGCATCCTTACCTGATGCCTGTGTATTCACACCTTATTCCAGAAACCAAGCATACTTCCCTTACACCTGCGTGAGCTCACCTCACTCCTGAAAGTCAAAAATACGTGCCTGATACCTTTGTATGCACCCTTTGTTCCAGAGACCAATCATACTTACCTTTCACCTGCGTTGTTCACCTGGCTCCTGAAGGCCAAATAGACTTGCCTGATATCTGTGTATGCTCACCTTATTCCAGAAGCTGTGACTGCTGTACCTATCTTGAATCCTGCAACAGTCTTACCAACAGTACCCGCTGGGTATCCTGTGCCTGCTTAGAAACCTGTGTCTCCCATACCAGTGAAAGCTTTCCTCAAACCTGCTGTGCCTGCTGTATCTATCTTGTATCCCTTGACAGTCTCACCAACAGTACCCACTGGGTATCCTGTGCCTGCTGAAAAACCTGTGTCTACCATACCAGTGACAGCCTTCCTCAAACCAGCTGTGCCTGCTGTACCTACCAGGTATTCTGTGACAACCTCACCCTCACCAGTTCAATTAAAGTACCAGCGTCAATTAGATTTTGTACTGTAAATTACTTAAATATTCTGGACTTTGTATTGGACTCTAGTGTTCTGTATTGGGCCTATGTTCAAACTTGCTGTTTCTGTGATATTCAATCTGAACTACCAACTGTTCTTTTTTTATCAATAAGTAAAGATTTCATTGTTCTATATATATCTGTTCCTACATTCTGAGTTCCACACAGCCTAACATCCCTCACAACATTCTAAGCCTTTTCCTTGTCTGTACCCTGAATTGAGAACTGATTTGCTTGCTTCTTGCTAAAGGAAAATAACTTTTGCCTACCATTTTGCTTGCTCCTTCTGTGTTGAAGTTTGGTACCTGACAGATTCTCTGTTTTTTTTTTTTTACTTTGGCCAAGCTTGTGACTATCCTTCTGTATTATCCCTGGGTGCTGATGCTGGTTTATGTCAATCTGGTGACAAGTTTGGCCTGTACCTGACATCCGATCTCCTGTAAGCTTGTTTCCAGTCACTCAACAAGGATGTAACTAAACATATCAGAAATCATGTTTGCAACAGCTCTAAATTAAAGGTAAACGTATTTAAACTAAAATTGTCAGATAAAATGCGCAACTGCAAAATTAAATCTCGTTAACTATTTCTTAGTGTTGCAGTATCATGTACCTTTACATTTTTCAGTTTTTTTGATCATCAAATAGCAATAACAATTAACACATCTTGTGCAATTGAACTATATTGTAAAGAATATGTAAACATTTACATTACATGCTATAATATACTTATCCTCCCTGATTAAAATGCAGAAGAAATAATAAAACAAAGTCTTTGTTCTCTTTTCCCTCATTGTCAACAAATGTTTAGCAATTTACCATCAAGGATATAGTTAAGCTTGGCTGGATGAACAATGTATTATTATATTGTGTCGGACTCTCTGCCACAGTATAATTTTACAACCACAATCAAATAAGCTCATAAATGTCAGATTCATACTGACACATCACTTTTATGATTGAAATACCACTTTTGCATGAGCACTGTTGTGTTGCATTGAAATTGCCTTTACATCCTGTGGCGATCTAGTTATTTCTTGTTGTATATACGCTGTTGCAATAAAACAGGCATCTAATGTAATAATGTTTTCTAAAAAAAATTGCCTACAGACATGATTAAAACCTGGTAAATTTGCAGACACTGTAGCACTTGAACTTGCAATACCAAAACAATACATTCAGTCTTGTCTGCGTTAGATTTTAATTAAATTTATGTATAACCAAATCTGTACAGTTTGTATTTTTGAAAGAATTCTACTCTTACAGAAATAAACTCAGCAATAGATAAGATACTGCACATCTATAAATGCATAACATTTTTATTTGTTTGTAAAATGGTTTCACTAGACGATAATGCAATTTACTTAGCTATTAGATCTTAAAGGGACAGTGTATTCAAAGAGTTTCTCCCCTTTAGGGCCAGATTACAAGTGGAGTGCCAACTATTAAACTTGAAAGTTAATTGCGCTAGAAGTAAGATTGCGCTTGTCGGGTTGCGCTTGTATTTCGAGTTGAACGTAAACTGGTTTTGCTCTTGTGGTAACTAGATGAGCGCAAAAATCCGGAGTTAGAATATTGCATGCACGTTCACGTATTCCCGCATAGAAGTCAATGAAGAAAAATAAGTGGAAAAAACACTATTGCATATTCTCATTTGCACTAACCCGACATGAAAATATGAATATTTCACATTCCAGTGTTCTGCATATACAAGAATATGTTCTATGTAATCATAAATAAAAAAATTTAAAATACCATGATTATATATAGGTATGATTATATATAGGTATAGATATATACAGATATATATAGGAATATTTATTTATAAATACATAGAACTATGTTCAGAACATTGGAATGTGAAATATTTACAGTAAATACAGAGTTAAAACCTTTATTAAATATGAATATTGCATAAAAATGCTTTTACGTGTTTTCAATTTTTCAATGCACAAACACACACACACACACACACACATATATATATATATATATATATATATATATTTATATATATATGTCTTTATGTATAAATATGTATTTATGTGTTTATATGTGTTTAATTGCCTGTAAATACATATATACACATAAATATATATATATATATATATATATATATATATATATATATATATATATATATATATATATATACAAACAGTATTCACCAAGCACTCACGTTTCCATTAGTTCATCTGCCTAGGTGCGGTGCATACAAATAGATATACACTTAGCAAGAATAGAGACCGCACTCGTAGGTCTTTAAAATTCACCTCAGTGATATTTAATAGTAACGTTTCGGGGTTTCACCCTTTGTCAAACATTCAATGTTTGACAAAGGGGGAAACTCCTAAACGTTACTATTAAATATCACTGAGGTGAATTTTTAAGACCTACGAGTGCGGTCTCTATTCTTGCTAAGTGTATATATATATATATATATATATATATATAAGCAAAAGGAAATTATTGTGTGTCTCAAATGTAACAGTATAAGCATTCAAGTGATAGTCTTATTATATAAAACCCCTGGTAGCGATCGCCCAAGCACTTCCAAAAAAAATCCACAAACACAAATGTATGAATGGATAAACAGTCCCAAACAGGTATATCAGGCGTTCACAGATCGTCTCCTATTAATCAGGTAAACTCTAAATAGCAGTTATGGGTCTTATGGATCTCACAAACTTAATGCTTCCATAGCCATCTGTGTAATTTATACCGCTATGCGGTTGTGCCCACTTACCACTGCTACAAAGGAACGCCAGACACCCCGAATCCGTTCAAGTCCTCACTGATTTAAGGCCCGCTCTCATTCCGGTCTTCTGCCTGGCAAACTTGCTTCTGCAATCTTCGTCTACAGACAGTGCTGTGAAGGATGCTGTTGTTGCGTCTGTGCGTGTGTGGCGTACCACGTGTCGAGGGTCATCCAATGAGGTTAAGCGGATTCCTTAGCTGGGATATGATGGTCTGTAGTGATCCAATAGGAAGTCTAGCTGTCCACGCTAGTTTAGGGGTATCATATGGAGCATACAAAAACCACTGAGCACCAATGCTTAATCCTGATAGAATATTGAAATGTCAAAAACAAAGTTAAAGCAATTGGTGCCAAAAGCGGTTAAAAGTAAATTTTATTTGTGTAGTCACACAATTAAAACATGGGGGTAATGCAAAAAGCAAACAAATTAGTCAACAAAAATGAGCACATTGTTGGTTGCTGACATGTTTCGGCACACAGCCGTAATCATAGCTTCATTCCCCCAGGGAGACAATCCATGGAGTGAAGATCCCTGACACTCCTGCATCCTATATAGTGGTTGGTTGATATATCCCTCTAATTGATCACAGTAAATGAAGGAAGGTAAACAGCATGCAAGAGGCTTTTTAATGTGTGTGTCATGGGACTGCAAAACTATTCATATTTTACTTGTAAAATTATAGAGGTAGAAAAACCCTTTATCTAAACTGCTTGTGATTGGAAAAGGTTTGGATTTCGGAATAGTTTGTATTTTGGAGTATTTGGATCTGAGACTGTAAAATGAAATGGGACAGTTTGAAGATGGGAAATGACAAGTGTTAACAACTATATCATGTAATTTAAGCAATATTTACATGTTTTAATACAGCTTATACATGCACCCTGCAGGTAGTTTTATATCATTTTTATAACAACACTATAATCAGAATGTTGTTTCAAATAAATGCATTTTATTTGACAATTTTTTTTTTTTTTACACATTAAAAGTTTGGATTTTGTTAGGGGATTTGTACCTGTAGTTTAAAATGCATTTACTTTGTACCCATGTGATTTTCAGAATGTGAATCATTTCTGATGCATAAATAAAAATGACTTTAATGTCCTTTTGAGCATGAGGAAATGTAACTGATCTTGCACCAATTGGTTATCTCAAATCACAAACTCATACATCAGTCCTTAATTGACCATGCAAAGAAGAACATAAACAAGGATTATCCCAAGACCGATCTCAGAACCACTCTTGTTTTGCAAAATCTACTACTACTAACAAAATGACAGTGTTAAATGATTACAAAAAAAAAATATTTTGCAATGCATTTGTAATACTGCTAAGTTAATATCTCATTAATAACATTACCACAAGATCCATGAATAAATTCATGTGAACTTTTGTATATCACATTGCCTGCATTATTATTGTAATACAGTATTCTTTTTGAAAAATGAATTTAAATTGTATTATTGCTTTAGAAATAATAGGGAAATGCCATTTTAAAAATGTATAAATAATATTTATTTTGCTTTTATATTTAAAAAAATAAATAAATCAAGCAATCTATGTATGTTGGTGAAGTTAAACATATAAATTCTCTCATGTTGAAGAGCAATATATCATAGTAACATAGTAGATGAGTTTAAAAGAAGAAGGAAATCCATTGAGTTTAACCACTACATATTCTACCTGATTTACAATAAAAGCTCTAATTGAGCTTATGATCTTAACTTAATCCCATTAAACCCAAGCAATAATATCCCTGATTTTAGTGACTAGCCAGAAATGTATCTGAGCCATTAAGTTATTAGGCAATGAGTTCCACAATAGTATTGAGCGGGGTGATTTAATCCACCAGTTACTAGGTGGTGGATTAAATCACCCCGGGTATGTTCATCCCAGGGTGATTGACAACCCCTTACTCGCACACCAATGGGCAAGTGTGAACAGGGGATGTCATTGCACAAATAAGCGTTTCTGCAATGTTAAATATGGGCAGTATATTGCTCCAATACGCTGCCCGCATTCCGCGGCACGGGCGGTAAGATTTGCTGCAGATGCCAGTCGAAATTTCTTTTCTTCTAGCCTTAAATTGTGACCACATGTCACATACAATTTACTTGGAATAAACAGGGCATCCATCAACTCTGTATATAGACTTTGAATATACTTATATAAAATAATCATATCACCTCATTCTGCGGCAGTTGCAAGTCAAAATCTCCTTTCCTCCAGCCTTAAATTGTGACCTCATGTAACAAACAATTTACTTGGAAAAAACAGGGCATCCACCAACTCTTTATATGGGCTTTGAATATACATTATATAAAATAATCATATCCCCTCTCAAGTGCATTTTTTCTAGAGAAAACAGACCCAGTTTGGCTAACTGCTCCACAGTTTTAATTCTCCATTTCCCTTATTAGTTCTGTGGCCCTTATCTGATTTTTTTCTATTTCTAATGTTAGTCTCATTTTAATAAAAGGTTGTCTGATTATTTTTCTAGTGTTAAAGGGACAGTCAACATCAGAATTTCTGTTGTTTAAAAAAGATAGATAATAACTTTATTACCCATTCCACAGTTTTGCATAACCAACACAAATATAATAACACACATTTTACCTCTGTAATTACCTTGTATCTAAGCCTTTGCAAACTGCCCCCTTATTACAGTTCTTTTAACAGACTTGCATTTAATCAGTGCTCACTCCTAGGTAACTTCACGTGCGTGAGCTCAATGGTATCTATATGAAACACATGAACTAACACCCTCTAGTGGGGAAAAACTGTCAAAATCTATTCAGATTAGAGGCAGCCTTTGAGGTCTAAGAAATTAGCATGTGAACCTCCTATGTTTAGCTTTCAACTAAGAACACCAAGAGAACAAAGCAAAATTGGTGATAAAAGTAAAAGGGAAAGTTGTTTAAAATTGCATGCCCTTTTTGAATCATGAAAGTTTTTTGGGGACTTGACTGTCCCTTTAAATCTCTTTTTCCATTTAGCAGCCTATTCTACTAATTTTTGTAAACCCCCTTGCAAAGCAATTTCATCCCACGCTGACCTAATGATGATTTACAACTTTGTATCATCTGCAAAGATAGAGACGTCGCTATTTAATCTTTTCTCCAAGTCATTAAAGGGATATGAAACCCAATTTTTTTCTTTCATGATTCAGATAGAGCATGTCATTTTAAACAACTTTCTAGTTTACTTCTATTATCAATTTTTCTTTGTTCTCTTTGTGTCTTTTGTTTAAAAGCAGGAATTTAAGATTAAGAGCCAGCCCATTTCTGGAGCCCGATGTGGCAGCAGTTTTGAAGGAATGTTACCCATTTGCAAGAGCACTAGATGGCAGCACTATTTCCTGTCATGTAGTGCTCCAGATGCCTACCTAGGTATCTCTTCAACACAGAATATCATGGGAATGAAGCTAATTTGATAATAGAAGTAAATTGGAAACTTTTTTAAAAATGGAATGCTCTGTCTGAATCACAAAATATTTTTTTTGGTTTCATATCACTTTAATAAAATTATTAAAAAGAACGGGGCCCAGTACTGGTCCCTTGGGGACTCCACTGATTACCTTTGTCCAATCGGATTATGATCCATTTATTACTTGGCCTTGCTCCCCGTCTTTTATACAGTTATTTATCCATAAGTCAATATTTTCATCTTTTTCCACTCCCATAATTTTGTAAAATAATCTCTCATGTGGCATTGTATAAAAATCCAAGTATAAAAAATAAACTATTTCCCCTTTATCTATATATTTTTTTAAATATAGTTTTTATTGATTTTCCATACAGAATTAACAATGATCTATTACTTTTCAATCAATAAAAAGGTGAAACAAACATTACTCATATCATCACATAGAGACTTGGTATCTATTTTAGAGAGCCGTCTTTCTTGCGCTCCAAGTGTAGTCTCTTTAGTCCATAGTTCCATAAGTCTTTTCCTCGATCGGGCATTTCTCCCTGAGTTATAGTTCATCGACTATAATTGGTATTTCGGAGAAGTGTAAATATCTTAGGACTTTTATAGGCTGATAGACGTCTTATAACAATTAGACTTATAATGTTATGTTCAGTGATCAGGTTGCCTATTAGGATAACATTAACAAGAGTATATTCCAGTGATGGTAACAATTTAAAGAGTAGGAATTTTGATTTTATGAGAATGGTATTAACGAATAAAGAACAAAAACAATAACCATAATAATAAAAAACAGTAAAAGAAAGTAATGGTCCATCTTCCCTCTTTGAACTATTGTAAACGATTTATCTGTTACTAGTGATGTACTTTTCATTGGTGGTGCAATTTATCTTTATTTATTGATTCTAATAATGATTCCCAGTAGAATCTAATCTCTAAGAAGAGATCTAATTGGTTTCTCCTAAAAAAACCATATTGTTCTAGTGGTATAGTGTCCGTGATTTTTGAGCACCATTGCTCTATGGTAGGTATTAATGCCAATTTCCAATTTAGTGCAATGAGAGACCTAGCACTGTTTAAACATATTTCTGTCAATGTAGCGCGGATTCTGCAGCTGTGTTTGGGTATATGGTTCAGTAGGGCTATTATTGGTGTTAGCTTGAAACCTGTGTCATTTATTTTTTGTAATATCTGTTCGATATTTTTCCAATAAGGGCTGATTTTAGGGCAATGCCACTATATATGTGCCATTGTTCCTGTTTCACCACATCCTCTCCAACATGTCGCAGAGGATAAGGGGTAAATCTTATGTAGCCTATATGGGGTGAGATACCAACGCATGAGGATCTTGATATTCATTTCAATTATTCTTGTGGAGGTTGATGATTTACATGTGTTTATGAAGATTTTCCTCCAATATTCATCTTCAATTTGAATACCTAAGTCTCGCTGCCAGTGTGCTGTGTACAATGGGAGGGAATTTTGTTTCACATTTTCAAGTATTCTCTTTGCAAGGGAGAGAGTACCTCTAAGAGGTATAGCTGTAAGGCAAATGTGTTCAAAAGGTGTGGGGGGCCTAGTTAAATCTTCTTTGAATTGATTATTGTGGAGAAAGTGAGTGAGTTGAGAGTACTTTAGCCATGTTGCAAAAGCACCATTCAGAATGGTTGCCATATTTTGCCTTGACTTGAGTGATCGTTTATTCAATAATTTGATGATTGGAATTGAGTCTGGTAGTTCCCAGGTGACTCTAGTGTTTTGTAGTGGTTCATAACCACCGGTAAGTTCCATGTTTGGGGATATTGGCGTGAGTGGGGACCGGGGTGAGGAAAGCTTTGGATACCTCTGGACTAAGTTGTCCCATGTATCAAAAATGTGTCTATATAACGCTGATGTGTGACACAACAATGGTCTAAGACTCTTGGATATCCAACATATGGATCCAGGTCTAGGTGCTCTTAATATCTGGGAATCCAATGACACCCAGGCCTTTGCATCCTTTTGCCAGTCAAGTATGTGTTGTAGAGCTACCGAGTGGTAGTAAGATTCCAATTTCGGGACCCCCAAACCCCCCTCCCTCAACTCTCTGTGCATGGTAGCTGCATTGATGCGTGGTTTGACTTGTCCCCATATGAATGAGTGAATTTTCTTTTGTAATTGTGTGAGATAAGATTTAGGGAGTGTAATGCGTACAGTTTGCATTATATACAATATTTTTGGCAAAATTGACATTTTTTTTAGCTTGAATTCTTCCCCTCCATGATAATGGTTTATCTTTCCAGTTTTGGAGGGTGTGTTGTATGGAGGTCTGAAGTGTTCTGTAATTAGTGTCATATAGACATGCTATATTTGGTGTCAGATGGACCCCCAGATAATTCAGCTGAGAGCGCTGTAGTTTATATGGACATATGGTTTTGAGAGACTGGGATTCTCTCTGAGACATTGAAACGCTCATAATTTCTGATTTTTGTTTATTGATAGAGAAATTGGATAATTCTCCAAATAAATCGAATTCTTCCATAAGTGCTTGTATTGAGCATGCGGGTGAAGTTAGTGTGAGGGGACATCATCTGCGAACATCGATAATTTATATTGATTGGCCCTATATGTACTCTCATTATTTTGGGGTTTGCGCGAATGTGGGATGCTAAGACCTTCATAGCCAATGCAAATAAGATAGGGGATAGTGGGCATCCCTGTCTGGTCCCATTGCTGATTGGGAAGCTCTGCAACAGAACTCCATTTACTTTAACTCTTGCTGATGGTGACTTATATAGTTGAAAAATTCTATTGATCATGACGTTACCGAATCCAAATTCTTGTAATGTATGTCTGAGAAAGGGCCATGCAACCCTATCAAAGGCCTTTTCCACATCAGTGGAGACTAGGACCATCGGGATTTTATGTGTGTTAACATATTCTATTATATGTGTTGTCCTAATTGTGTTATCCCTGGTCTCCCTGTGCGGAACAAAGCCAGCCTGGTCTAAGTGCACTATGGATGGTAGTATCGAGTTGATTCTCTTTGCTATTATCTTGGCGTATATTTTAATATCTCCGTTTAATAGTTATATTGGTCTATAGCTGCTTGGATCAGTTGTGGGTTTGCCCTCTTTATGAAGGACAGTGATATGGGCTTCTAGTTGTAACGGAGAAAAATGGTTACTCTCGTCTAAGGGATTGAATAGGTTTGTTAGGTGTGGAATTAGTGTTTGTTGGAATTTTTTGTAATATATGTTTGTTAGGCCATCTGGCCCCGGGCTCTTTTGGGTGGGGAGACTCTTAATGGCTGTGGCTACCTCCTGTTCTGAAATAGGGTCATCTAGTGAATTAGCTATTGGTTCAGGGATTTGGAGAGATGTGCCTTTTTTATATATTTGCTTATCATATTCTGCATGTGTGTTTGCTCCCCTAATGGAAGGTTATATAGTTTTTGGTAATATTTGCTGAATGAGTTTGCTATCTCTTTACAGTCAAAGATATCCCTGTTCGCATCATCTTGCATTTTGTGTATGTAGTTTTCAAATGTTTTTTTCTTCAGGGCTCTAGCTAATAGTGTTCCTGCTCTATTACCTTCTGTAAAGTATAGTCTTTTTAGATAGTAAGCTTTTTTATGTGCTTCTTTAGTTAATAGGTTATTTAGCTCCCTTCTCACTTTGACTAGGTTATTATAGCTATCTAGGGAGTCAGGTGTGTCCATATGAGATTTTCCGGCTTCCTTGAGTTGCAGTAATAGTTGAGAATATTTGTGGTTAAATAATTTGGTGAGGAGTGCTTTTTGTTTAATGAATTCCACCCTAATTATTGCTTTGTGTGCCTCCCATATCACTTTGTGAGAAGACTGGGGAGTTTGGTTATGTCTGAAGTATTCGGATAGGGTTCTGTGTATGTTTTCAGGGATCTGGGGCTGGAGTAGGAGAGTATTATCTAATCTCCAACAATAGTCTCTTGTTGGTTTATCTGGCCACTCTAGGGTTAGTGTAGCCGAAGAATGATCTGACCACGGGGTTGGTGTAATATCTGTATCTTTTGCAAGCGTTAGACTTAGTTGATCTATACAAACATAATCTAGTCTTGAGTGTGTTCAGTTAGGATTTGAAAAGAAGGAGTATGTTCTTTGGGTCGGGTGTTGTATCCTCCAAACATCTAGTAGTGAAGAGGATCTTAGACAGTGCACTATTGTTCGGATGGTGCAGTTGGATTGGGAGCTTTTAGCTTGGGAGCAATCTAATTTGGGGTTTAATGCTACATTGAAGTCCCCTGCAAGTATTGTAGTCCCTTTTGCTACTTCTAGTAGTTTCCTGGTGAATTTTTCAAAAAAATTTGCTTGTCCCATGTTTGGTGCATAGACATTTGCTAATGTAATTGGCCTATTGTATAGGTTTCCCACAAGTATTATGTATCTCCCCTCCAGATCGGAGTAAGTGTTAATATTTTGTAGTTGCACAGACCTATGGAGGAGGATCCAAACTCTGTTTCTCTTTTTATGCATGTGGGAACAAAAATGGAAAAGAGGAAGGCAGGGTTGCAGAAGAGCAAGAGGAGGATGCAACAAATACAGAATTTAAAAATCATCAATTTACCTAATGTAGAACTATCACCTGATGAAGAGCAGGTATTAGGCCTAGGACTTGGGTTTGTTCCATCAAATAACTTTGATCTCTTTAAAACAATCACAGATGTAAACAGATTAGTAAGAGATCTTACACTTAAAAAGTTTTTTTGGAACAGACCCAATGATAATGATGGCTTGATAACTAGTGTTAAACCCTCTCCAGATACCTCGGTCAAACCCTTTGACCTGGTAGAATTTACAGATACCTGTGATTACCTTGACCTCCATGATTTACTTGTGGAATCTGAATATTCTGCAGTTAGAACTATTAGTACACATAGTGGTTTTAAACCTTGTTCTATTTTCTATCCCATCAGAGAGAGGGGGCCTTTCATTGAGGCCTGCCATCATAGAATTGAGGAAGACCTCACTGAATTGGCTGAAAATCATAAAAAAAAGCTATTCTAAATTAAGTGAGTCCCAACAAATGGCCCTAGCAAAACTAAAAGCCAGAACAGACATTATAATTAAAAACTCCGACAAGGGATGAAATATTGTTGTAATGAATAAAACAGATTATATACTGGAAGCTAGGAGACAATTATATGATATCAATGTTTATCAAAAACTTAGGGGAAATCCAGTAGAGAGCTTTAAAACTTTACTCTGGGATCTCCTGGATGATGGATTGCATGAGGGTTATATAGATGAAGACACTAGAGATTTCTTATTTATTAACAGACCAATTACCCAAATCTTCCACCACCTCCCAAAGGTACATAAATTATTGGTAGAGGTGCGTGGAAGACCTATAGTATCTGGAATTGGGTCTCTGTTTGAGAAACTCTCAGATTGGGCTGAAACATTGTTACAGCCCCTTGTCCATCTTTTACCCTCCTACATTAAAGACACCAAACATCTATTAAATACACTTGACCATATTGACTGGAATAGAAATCATTCATGGCTAACTATAAATGTTGTAGGACTTTACTCTGCTATACCTCATCATCTAGGTATAGAGGCTGTAAAATATGCACTGGACAAATATAGTAACTATGATAAAGGCTTAATTGATTATCTTTTGAGAGTACTTGAAGTACTATTAACTCATAACTCCTTTGAGTTTGGAGGTGGGACCGCTATGGGGGCAAAATTTGCCCCAGCATATGCCAACCTTTTTTAGTCCCACGTCTATACAGATACTAATCCATTTCGTCAATGTATCAGATTGTATAAAAGGTACATTGACAATCTCCTTTTGATTTGGACAGGAACAGAATCAGAAGCACACAATTTCGTTGGCCATTTGAATGATAATACTCTGAACCTCCAATTTACGTTTTCATATCATCCTGTACAAATACCCTATTTAGATGTTACCTTAATAGGTGACATAGACAATAGAAAGATCAGTACAAAACTATATAGAAAACCAATATCATCTAATGCGGTTCTTCACGCCCACAGCAATCACCCACCTCATACAGGTTTTGGGATTGCAAAAGGACAGTTTATTCGCATCAAGCGAAACTGTTCTAATAATTCTGACTTTGAGAGAGAGAGAGAGTGATGAACTGAAATTACTACTTAAAGAGAGAGGTTATAAGAACAAAGTTATAGAGAGGGCTTATCTTGAAGTAAGTAGGATGACATGAAGTGAAATATTACAGGATAGAATATCTAATAAACAATGCAATAGTTTTGATTCATCTAAACCTATGTTCATAACGACATATAGCTCACAATACAGGGAAATCTGTAATATAGTAACCAAACACTTACCAATTTTAACTGCAGAAGATGCACTCAAAAATTATGTATCCACTGGTTGCCATTTTGTGGCAAAAAGAGGGTGTACATTAGGTAACGCTTTGTCTCCAAGTATGTTAAAACCTGACCCCAAAAGTAGCAGTTGGTTAAACAGCAAAGGACATTACAAATGTTACTTCTCAAATTGCATTGCTTGCAGTCACAGTAGAAATACTCGTACCTTTCAATCCAGGACCACACAAAAGGTTTATAATCTCTTGGATCTTACAAACTGTAGAACTACGCACATTGTGTACCTGATTGAATGTACCCTATGTCAGAAACAGTACTTAGGATGTTCAACAAGGGAGGCCAGATCACGTATAAGAGAACACTTAAATAATATTGAGAACAATAATGAGTGCTCTGATCTGGCACAACATTTCATTCAGGTACACAATCAGAATTTGAACAGTTTTAAATGGCAGGTCATAGAATGGATCAGGCCCCTAGTGAGAGGGGGGATAGAGCGAGTAAACTCCAGTACAGAGAAGCCTTTTGGATTTTTCAATTGAGAACTAGGAGACCCTTAGGGTTTAACATTGATGGGGATATTATTATTTTTTGGCAGAGGCAATAAAAATCTAATCCCATGCATATGGTATTCCCCTTCCCTAGTTTGTTTCCCCCTAATTTTCACATCCTTTCCTTGGAGGGATTTCTTCTAAAAATCAAATGGTAAAAGAGTAAATGTAATATATTTTGCAGTAATCTAAGATAGATTTTTTCCATCTTTGGTGTCCTTTTATCAATTTTTAGACCCACTAATTTTATCCCTACATGTGTGTTTCTTAATATCTACTTCTCACATTAACATGTATGACTCTTATGTTTAGCAAATCTACAAGTAATTTCTAAACTGATTAAGTCAAATAATACAGGTTTTTTACTGCCCCATAACAAATATATAGGGAGCATATTATACTGTTTAAACATGTAGCCATGCATCTAGGATTTCTACTAAGTGCTAAAATATAAATGATGAGCACAAGTTGTTTTATTGAAGGAATAAAAAGTTGTAATTTTGGCTCAAGGTTAATAACCTTATTATTGAGGCTCATATATATATTTTTTGAAAATATTGTCTATGATAACAATTGAATCTACTCAGCATTTGTTAATTAGTTAATCAGTCTGGGGCTATATAACTCAGACTGAATTTCTAACTATTATGTCTATGAGTAAGGCCACATACAGCCGAAACACGTAAGACAACATCAGCTGAGTACCCTTGTTTTTAATATTTTTTATGCTCTTGTTGTTTGCAATAAATATGTTAATTTTTCATGTCTAGAGGCTGGCCGGAGTCGTTTTTTCTTTTAACAAAAATGGCCTGTTGGGTATTGTATGGACGTGAATTTGGGTTCTGATTTGAGTTTAAAATGAGTTTCTTGAATGAATATGATTTCACCCCTATGTTTTGTGAACCAGTTAAGTGCTACTGACCTTTTTAATGGAGAATTCAATCCTTTGGTATTCTGTGTTAGAATTCTGATGCTTCTAGAACTCATCATTGCATCAACCGGAGTCTATACATTAGTCTATGTAATATATTGAAAAGTGTCACTGAGTAAATTTGTCTATGTGAGCGCTGTCGTGGTTCCCTATGAGGGTTATGGGGAATTCGGATGGACTTATAAGTTCTATAGAAAAACATTTCAACAATAACAATCAAACCTATAACAAACAATTGGATATAAAAAACAAATTGAACCATTGTATATATTCATATACAATACTTACAAACATAGGGGATACACCTCAGTTCGCTGAAAAACATGAACATGAGAGTATCATCCACTTCCTAAAAAAAAAAAACAGTGCATTCTACTCTAAAATATTTAAGAACAAGAATGAATATAACAAAGTCCCACTCTACAACATTCTGATATTCTGTTAAGTACTTATACTCACGTATCCTGGTGAATTTAGATTAAACCAGCTTACAATGTTAATGAAGCCTATAGACCAGTTAGAAAAGAAAATCTCCCGGGAGTGGAAGGTACCATATTTGATGCTAGACCTGCTTCATGCTGGATTAGAGTCATTAGCACTTGGAGCGGATTGCGGTCTCTTCCTGCTGACTTTATTCCAGGGACTTCTTTGGGGTTTTGGTGCTGTTGTGGTATTCTGTGTATTCAATGACGTTGGTCTATCCAGACGATGCAAGGAGGGTTCGGATATATTAAGTTGCTTACAGAAATCCGACAGAGATCTATATGTGGCTACCACTGAGCCCTGCATAACTCTGATGCAGAAGGGGAATCCCCATCTATATGGGATCTTCAAATCCTGCAGATGAAGTGTCAGGTATTTAGCCTCTCTGCGTCTGTTTAGGGTGATGGTGCTTAAATCAGCATAGATTTGGATAATTTCCCCTTCAAATGAAATTTGTCGCATCTTTCTAGAAGCTGCCATTATCATCTCTTTGTCGGTGTAGGACTGGAACTTCAGTATAATGTCCCTAGGTGGTTTGCCCTCTGGGGGTTTAGGCCGAAGGGCCCTATGTGCTCTTTCAACATGCAAATTGGGTTGCTCTGGATATTGCAGCAAAAACTGAAATAGGTTCCAAAGGTACTGCAGGATTTGCTGAGTGGTGATTTTCTCTGAAACACCCCGAATTCTTATATTGCTGCATCTTCCTCGATTGTCTAAGTCTTCTATCTGAAGTTGCATCTGTTGGATTATGGCATCCTGTGCTTCTAGAGTTCTATCGTGTAAGTCTGAGTCATTGTGAATTTGTTCTATATCATCTTCAAGGTGGATCACTCTCTCTCCCAATTCAGAGAGGTCTTTCTTTACTTCTTTCAGGCCATCTTTGATCATTTTCCCTACTTGAGCTAATAGGGATGCTAAATCTGCCTTTGTAGGGAGATTATCTATATCAGCTCTTGTGAGAGGTTCCTTAGCTGCTAGGCCTAGTTCTGAGGATTCCGTGTCTGACTGTATGTTATCTGGTTCATTCCCTGAAGTTAAGGTGTCATCTGTAGTTTCAAGCACTTTAAAAAAATTATTAAATTTATTTGCTGCAGTGGTTTGATTTTTAACCTGTTTATCTTGTCTGGGTATCCTTTTTGAGGCCATTGTAACTTCTTTTAACTTCTTTTTAATGCTACAAATGCTGTAGATCTTTAAAATGTCCTGTGTCACAATATTTTATTTGAATCCTTTTGCCTGTCACTATTTGATTCCTTGCCTCTGTGATACTAGTGTGCTCCGTTTCAGGGAAACATTATTTTTCTAAGTGCATCAGGTTCGTTTGCTAGAGGTATTTTTAATTACTGCATTTTCATAGTGGTGCTACTGTGTTTAATTGCGGGTCCTATAGACCCTGAGAGCAGGGCTTTTGTAGAGTGTGCGTGCAGCCTTAGCTACTGCTTCATAATATCTATCAGACACCCGGTTGCGGAGTATGGGCAGTATTGAAGTTAGCCCAGTGAGTATATGGTGGCTCTATTTTACCTAAAAGGGTTACTCGCAATGGTGTAGTCTGAGTCGCTTATGTGCCGGTGATGAATGCACTGTGCGTTACCTGCTGCGACTTCTGTCCGCCTCCGTTTTACTACCCCATTTGAAAAGTGCGTCACTGGATCCGGCCTGCTACCTCTGCTCTATCCATGCGCTTTGCTGCATACGTTTTTGTAGCCAAGTTGACCGGAGTGGTGTCTATCTGTTCACCAGGGTGTCCTGCTTGTCATTCTTCGAAATTGCCACTGATTGCACTTAGTGTGGAGATCATCTGTGCCCAGGAAGTGTTTGTGGCTACGGAGCTTCAGTTATTTGCAGCCATGTTCGCCGATGGCTGGCTCCGCTCCCCCCTTTATCTATATTTTACTTACTTACTCATAGGGGCCGATTTATCAAGGGCCGAATGGCCCCCGATGCCCCTTCAGGCTCAGCGGAAACAGCAGTTATGAAACAGCAGACTTAAAACCGCTGCTCCTTAACTGGTCTGCTGCCTCTGAGGCTGCGGTCTGCAATCCGCTGGATCCTATACAATTGGGTTGATTGACACCCCCTGCTAGCGGCTGATTGGCCACAAATCTGCAGGGGGCGTTATTGCACAAGCAGTTCACCAAAACTGCTTGTGCAATGTTAAATGCCGACAGCGTATGCTGACGGAATTCAGCGATGTCTGTCAGACATGATACGCTACAGCACATAAATAAATCATAAATCAGCCCCAAAGAATCTAAACAGATTAGTTTGGCATTTATTTCTCATAATACTATGCTGATTTAAACTCATAGGGCACCATTTATCAACAATTGATAAATGAAGCCCATAATCTTGTTTATACTAATATACTCATTAAAATAATCCCTTATAATCCCTTAAAGTGTTTTCCCCACTACCGATATTAGACTAACTGGTCTACAGGGAGTGCAGAATTATTAGGCAAGTTGTATTTTTGAGGATTAATTTTATTATTGAACAACAACCATGTTCTCAATGAACCCAAAAAACTCATTAATATCAAAGCTGAATATTTTTGGAAGTAGTTTTTAGTTTGTTTTTAGTTTTAGCTATTTTAGGGGGATATCTGTGTGTGCAGGTGACTATTACTGTGCATAATTATTAAGCAACTTAACAAAAAAACAAATATATACCCATTTCAATTATTTATTTTTACCAGTGAAACCAATATAACATCTCAACATTGACAAATATACATTTCTGACATTCAAAAACAAAACAAAAACAAATCAGTGACCAATATAGCCACCTTTCTTTGCAAGGACACTCAAACGCCTGCCATCCATGGATTCTGTCAGTGTTTTGATCTGTTCACCATCAACATTGCGTGCAGCAGCAACCACAGCCTCCCAGACACTGTTCAGAGAGGTGTACTGTTTTCCCTCCTTGTAAATCTCACATTTGATGATGGACCACAGGTTCTCAATGGGGTTCAGATCAGGTGAACAAGGAGGCCATGTCATTAGATTTTCTTCTTTTATACCCTTTCTTGCCAGCCACGCTGTGGAGTACTTGGACGCGTGTGATGGAGCATTGTCCTGCATGAAAATCATGTTTTTCTTGAAGGATGCAGACTTCTTCCTGTACCACTGCTTGAAGAAGGTGTCTTCCAGAAACTGGCAGTAGGACTGGGAGTTGAGCTTGACTCCATCCTCAACCCGAAAAGGCCCCACAAGCTCATCTTTGATGATACCAGCCCAAACCAGTACTCCACCTCCACCTTGCTGGCGTCTGAGTCGGACTGGAGCTCTCTGCCCTTTACCAATCCAGCCACGGGCCCATCCACCTGGCCCATCAAGACTCACTCTCATTTCATCAGTCCATAAAACCTTAGAAAAATCAGTCTTGAGATATTTCTTGGCCCAGTCTTGACGTTTCAGCTTGTGTGTCTTGTTCAGTGGTGGTCGTCTTTCAGCCTTTCTTACCTTGGCCATGTCTCTGAGTATTGCACACCTTGTGCTTTTGGGCACTCCAGTGATGTTGCAGCTCTGAAATATGGCCAAACTGGTAGCAAGTGGCATCTTGGCAGCTGCACGCTTGACTTTTCTCAGTTCATGGGCAGTTATTTTGTGCCTTGGTTTTTCCACACGCTTCTTGCAACCCTGTTGACTATTTTGAATGAAACGCTTGATTGTTCGATGATCACGCTTCAGAAGCTTTGCAATTTTAAGAGTGCTGCATCCCTCTGCAAGATATCTCACTATTTTTGACTTTTCTGAGCCTGTCAAGTCCTTCTTTTGACCCATTTTGCCAAAGGAAAGGAAGTTGCCTAATAATTATGCACACCTGATATAGGGTGTTGATGTCATTAGACCACACCCCTTCTCATTACAGAGATGCACATCACCTAATATGCTTAATTGGTAGTAGGCTTTCGAGCCTATACAGCTTGGAGTAAGACAACATGCATAAAGAGGATGATGTGGTCAAAATACTAATTTGCCTAATAATTCTGCACTCCCTGTATAGCATCCTGGATCAGCCCTGCTTTCCTTTTTAAAAAGTGGCACAAAATCAGAATTTATATACTTAAAGGAATACTAAACACAATTTTTTTCTTTCATGATTCAGCTAGAGCCTGCAATTTTAAGCAACTTTCTAATTTGCTCCTATTATATTTTTTCTTCGTTCTCTTGCTATCTTTATTTGAAAAAGCAGGAATCTAAGTTTAGAAGCGACCCACTTTTGGTTCAGAACCCTGGGTAGCGCTTGATGATTGGTGGCTACATTTAGCCACCAATTAGCAAGAGCTACCCAGGTGCTGAATCAAAAATTGGCTGACTCCTAAGCTTAGATTCCTGCTTTTCAAATAAAAATAGCAAGAAAACAAAGAAAATTTGGATAATATGAGTAAATTCGAAAATTGCTTAAATAGCATGCTCTATCTGAATCATGAAATAAACAAATTGGGTTTAGTATCCCTTTAAAAAACCTTTTAGGTTTTGACTTGGAATCCTTTGCAATGAATCTTCATTTCCAATTTTTGCTAATTTGATTACTTTTTTTACATGCTTAGTTACATTCCTTGGGCGCAATCCGATAAAGATCGTAGTTTGCGGCGCAAACGAGGGAACCCCCGCCACCCGTAGTTTCAGCTCGCAACTCGAGCTATCCCATATACGGCGCCGTCAGATGCTAAAGTGCCATAAGTCAGATAAATCAGCGATGTCCAGAAATCTGCGAAAGTACAAATTTCTGGAGTCGCCAGTGACTTACGGCACTTTAGAAATGACGTCATCCAAGATGGCGTCCATCAAATTCCGATTGGCTGATAGGATTCTATCAGCCAATCGGAATTAAGATAGAAAAATCTGATTGATTGAATCAGCCAATCAGATTCAAGTTCAATCCGATGACTAATTGGTTCAGCCAATCGGATTGAACTTGAATCTGATTGGCTGATTCAATCAGCCAATCAGATTTCTCTACCTTAACTCACATTGGCTGATATAATCCTATCAGCCAATCGGAATTCGACGGACGCCATCTTGGATGACGTCATTTAAAGGAACCTTATTCATCTGGAAGTCGTCGTGCCGGATGGATGTTCCGCGTCGGAGGAGCGAAGAAAGAAGATTGAAGATGCCGCTTGGAAGAAAACTTCGCCCCGATGGAGGACCTCTTCTCTGCCGCTTGATTGAAGACATCGCCGGATGGAAGACTTCTTCTTTGCCGCTTGGATGAAGACATCGCCGGATGGAAGACTTCTTCTCTGCTGCTTGATTGAAGACATCGCCCAGATCGGATGAAGAGTTCTGCCCGGCTGGGTGAAGACAAGGTAGGGAGATCTTCAGGGGGGTAGTGTTAGGTTTATTTAAGGGGGGTTTGGGTTAGAGTAGGGGTATGTGGGTGGTGGGTTGTAATGTTGGGGGGTGGTATTGTGTTTTTTTTTTACAGGCAAAAGAGCTGATTTCTTTGGGGCATGCCCTGCAAAAGGCCCTTTTAAGGGCTGGTAAGGTTATAGAGCTGTTAACTTTTTTAATTTAGAATAGGGTAGGGACATTTTTTTTATTTTGGGGGGCTTTCTTATTTTATTAGGGGGCTTAGAATAGGTGTAATTAGCTTAAAAATCTTGTAATCTTTTTTATTTTTTGTAATTTAGTGTTTGTTTTTGTAATTTAGTTTAGTTTATTTTATTGTATTTTAGTTTAGATATTTGTAGTTTATTTAATTTATTGATAGTGTAGGTGTATTTGTTACTTAGGTTAGGATTTATTTTACAGGTAAATTGGTAGTTATTTTAACTAGGTAGCTATTAAATAGTTATTAACTATTTAATAGCTATTGTACCTAGTTAAAATAAATACCAAGGCCTAGATTTGGAGTTCGGCGGTAGCCGTCAAAACCAGCGTTAGAGGCTCCTAACGCTGGTTTTGGCCGCCCGCTGGTATTTGGAGTCAGTGATTAAAGGGTCTAACGCTCACTTTTCAGCCGCGACTTTTCCATACCGCAGATCCCCCTACGCCATTTGCGTAGCCTATCTTTTCAATGGGATCTTTCTAACGCTGGTATTTAGAGTCGTTTCTGAAGTGAGCGTTAGAGCTCTAACGACAAGATTCCAGCCGCCTGAAAATAGCAGGAGTTAAGAGCTTTCTGGCTAACGCCGGTTCATAAAGCTCTTAACTACTGTACCCTAAAGTACACTAACACCCATAAACTACCTATGTACCCCTAAACCGAGGTCCCCCCACACCGCCGCCACTCGATTAAAATTTTTAACCCCTAATCTGCTGACCGCCACCTACGTTATACTTATGTACCCCTAATCTGCTGCCCCTAACCCCGCCGACCCCTGTATTACATTTATTAACCCCTAACCTGCCCCCCACAACGTCGCCGCCAGCTACTTAAAATAATTAACCCCTAATCTTCCGACCGCAAAGCGCCGCCACCTACGTTATCCCTATGTACCCCTAATCTGCTACCCCTAACACCGCCGACCCCTATATTATATTTATTAACCCCTAATCTGCCCCCCTCAACGTCGCCGACACCTGCCTACACTTATTAACCCCTAATCTGCCGAGCGGACCTGAGCGCTACTATAATAAAGTTATTAACCCCTAACCCGCCTCACTAACCCTATCATAAATAGTATTAACCCCTAATCTGCCCTCCCTAACATCGCCAACACCTAACTTCAATTATTAACCCCTAATCTGACGACCGGAGCTCACCGCTATTCTAATAAATTGATTAACCCCTAAAGCTAAGTCTAACCCTAACACTAACACCCCCCTAAGTTAAATATAATTTAAATCTAACGAAATAAATTAACTCTTATTAAATAACTTATTCCTATTTAAAGCTAAATACTTACCTGTAAAATAAATCCTAATATAGCTACAATATAAATTATAATTATATTATAGCTATTTTAGGATTAATATTTATTTTACAGGCAACTTTGTAATTATTTTAACCAGGTACAATAGCTATTAAATAGTTAAGAACTATTTAATAGTTACCTAGTTAAAATAATAACAAATTTACCTGTAAAATAAATCCTAACCTAAGATATAATTAAACCTAACACTACCCTATCAATAAATTAATTAAATAAACTACCTACAATTACCTACAATTAACCTAACACTACACTATCAATAAATTAATTAAACACAATTGCTACCAATAAATACAATTAAATAAACTAGCTAAAGTACAAAAAATAAAAAAGAACTAAGTTACAAAAAATAATAAAATATTTACAAACATAAGAAAAATATTACAACAATTTTAAACTAATTACACCTACTCTAAGCCCCCTAATAAAATAACAAAGCCCCCCAAAATAAAAAATTCCCTACCCTATTCTAAATTAAAAAAGTTACAAGCTCTTTTACCTTACCAGCCCTGAACAGGGCCCTTTGCGGGGCATGCCCCAAGGATTTCAGCTCTTTTGCCTGTAAAAAAAAACATACCATACCCCCCCCAACATTACAACCCACCACCCACATACCCCTAATCTAACCCAAACCCCCCTTAAATAAACCTAACACTAAGCCCCTGAAGATCTTCCTACCTTGTCTTCACCATACCAGGTTCACCGATCCGTCCTGGCTCCAACATCTTCATCCAACCCAAGCGGGGGTTGGCGATCCATCATCCGGTGCTGAAGAGGTCCAGAAGAGGCTCCAAAGTCTTCCTCCTATCCGGCAAGAAGAGGACATCCGGACCGGCAAACATCTTCTCCAAGCGGCATCTTCAATCTTCTTCCATCCGGTGCGGAGCGGGTCCATCTTGAAGCAGGCGACGCGGATCCATCCTCTTCTTCCGTTGTCTCCCGACGAATGACGGTTCCTTTAAGGGACGTCATCCAAGATGGCGTCCCTCGAATTCCGATTGGCTGATAGGATTCTATCAGCCAATCGGAATTAAGGTAGGAATTTTCTGATTGGCTGATGGAATCAGCCAATCAGAATCAAGTTCAATCCGATTGGCTGATCCAATCAGCCAATCAGATTGAGCTCGCATTCTATTGGCTGATCGGAACAGCCAATAGAATGCGAGCTCAATCTGATTGGCTGATTGGATCAGCCAATCGGATTGAACTTGATTCTGATTGGCTGATTCCATCAGCCAATCAGAAAATTCCTACCTTAATTCCGATTGGCTGATAGAATCCTATCAGCCAATCGGAATTCGAGGGACGCCATCTTGGATGACGTCCCTTAAAGGAACCGTCATTCGTCGGGAGACAACGGAAGAAGAGGATGGATCCGCGTCGCCTGCTTCAAGATGGACCCGCTCCGCACCGGATGGAAGAAGATTGAAGATGCCGCTTGGAGAAGATGTTTGCCGGTCCGGATGTCCTCTTCTTGCCGGATAGGAGGAAGACTTTGGAGCCTCTTCTGGACCTCTTCAGCACCGGATGATGGATCGCCAACCCCCGCTTGGGTTGGATGAAGATGTTGGAGCCAGGACGGATCGATGAACCTGGTATGGTGAAGACAAGGTAGGAAGATCTTCAGGGGCTTAGTGTTAGGTTTATTTAAGGGGGGTTTGGGTTAGATTAGGGGTATGTGGGTGGTGGGTTGTAATGTTTGGGGGGGGTATGGTATGTTTTTTTTTACAGGCAAAAGAGCTGAAATCCTTGGGGCATGCCCCGCAAAGGGCCCTGTTCAGGGCTGGTAAGGTAAAAGAGCTTGTAACTTTTTTAATTTAGAATAGGGTAGGGAATTTTTTATTTTGGGGGGCTTTGTTATTTTATTAGGGGGCTTAGAGTAGGTGTAATTAGTTTAAAATTGTTGTAATATTTTTCTTATGTTTGTAAATATTTTATTATTTTTTGTAACAGTTCTTTTTTATTTTTTGTACTTTAGCTAGTTTATTTAATTGTATTTATTTGTAGCAATTGTGTTTAATTAATTTATTGATAGTGTAGTGTTAGGTTAATTGTAGGTAATTGTAGGTAGTTTATTTAATTAATTTATTGATAGGGTAGTGTTAGGTTTAATTATATCTTAGGTTAGGATTTATTTTACAGGTAAATTTGTTATTATTTTAACTAGGTAACTATTAAATAGTTCTTAACTATTTAATAGCTATTGTACCTGGTTAAAATAATTACAAAGTTGCCTGTAAAATAAATATTAATCCTAAAATAGCTATAATATAATTATAATTTATATTGTAGCTATATTAGGATTTATTTTACAGGTAAGTATTTAGCTTTAAATAGGAATAAGTTATTTAATAAGAGTTAATTTATTTCGTTAGATGTAAATTATATTTAACTTAGGGGGGTGTTAGTATTAGGGTTAGACTTAGCTTTAGGGGTTAATACATTTATTATAGTAGCGGTGAGGTCCGCTCGGCAGATTAGGAGTTAATAAGTGTAGGCAGGTGTCGGCGACGTTGAGGGGGGCAGATTAGGGGTTAATAAATATAATATAGGGGTCGGCGATGTTAGGGCAGCAGATTAGGGGTATATAGGGATAACGTAGGTTGCGGCGGTTTACGGAGCGGCAGATTAGGGGTTAAAAAAAATATGCAGGGGTCAGCGATAGCGGGGGCGGCAGATTAGGGGTTAATAAGTGTAAAGTTAGGGGTGTTTAGACTCGGGGTACATGTTAGGGTGTTAGGTGCAGACGTAGGAAGTGTTTCCCCATAGGAAACAATGGGGCTGCGTTAGGAGCTGAACGCTGCTTTTTTGCAGGTGTTAGGTTTTTTTTCAGCTCAAACAGCCCCATTGTTTCCTATGGGAGAATCGTGCACGAGCACGTTTTTGAGGCCGGCCGCGTCCGTAAGCAACTCTGGTATCGAGAGTTGCCTTGCGGTAAAAATGCTCTACGCTCCTTTTTTGGAGCCTAACGCAGCATTTGATTAAACTCTCGATACCAGAGTTAAATTTATGGTGCGGCCAGAAAAAAGCCCGCGGAGCGTTAACAGCCCTTTTACCGCCGAACTCCAAATCTAGGCCCAAGTTACCTGTAAAATAAATATAAACCCTAAAATAGCTACAATGTAATTATTAATTACATTGTAGCTATCTTAGGGTTTATTTTATAGGTAAGTATTTAGATTTAAATAGGAATATTTTAATTAATAATATTAATATTAATTAGATTTATTTTAATAAGAATTTAGTTAGGGATGTTAGAGTTAGATAGGGTTATTATACTTAATATATATATAATCTAATAACAATATTAACTATATTAAGCCTAATATAATTAGGGTTAATATAGTTAATATATATAATATAATAACTATATTAACTATATTAAGCCTAATATAATTAGGGTTAATATAGTTAATACAGCTGGCTGCGGTGTAGGGGGATTAGATTAGGGGTTAATCTATTTAATATAGGTGGCGGCGGTGTAGGTGGATTAGATTAGGGTTTAATTAATTTAATATAGCTTGCGGCGGTATAGGGGGATTAAATTAGGGGTTAATGTAATTAATATAGCTGGCGGCGGTGTAGGGGGATTAAATTAGGGGTTAATGTAATTAATATAGCTGGCGGCGGTGTAGGGGGATTAAATTAGGGGTTAATGTAATTAATATAGCTGTCGGCGGGGTAGGAGCTCACATTAGGGGGTAGGTAATATAGCTGGCGGCGGGGTAGGAGCTCACATTAGGGGGTAGGTAATATAAAGTCAGAAAGAAATATGCACCAATGAGGCATAGTATCTGCTGCAGTAAAAAGTGTTTATTGTACAGTCCAAAAGTAATGTACAAACAGGGTCACAGTGGAGAACGCCTGACGCGTTTCGCGCATGCGTAGATGCGCTTCATCGGAGGCTAATTAGAATCTAATTGTGACAGCTTTTTAAACAAACATTCTACCAATCATTTGTGAGTTTGAATATGAGCCAATGGTGTGACTACCCAGTGCAGCTAATATATACATAAATCAGTTCAATAGTGAACGGAATATGTTATTTTTATTTCCATAAAATATAACCGTTCTGGGATGTCAGACCAGAAAAAAAATTTCTGGCTCCTAATCGACATGCTTATATGTATATTCAATATTCAATATATTAACAGAAAATGTAAACATTCTGAAATATCCAATAGTGACCGACAATAAATCTCTAAGTAAAATTGACATATAGGCTAGAGACATATGATGAAAGATTGTGTATAGTATAAATACTTATACTTAACATGATGCACTTGTTATCTTATATAATTGTTTCATAGTGTCTGCCTAAGAAATGACTAGTCACTGCTAGTAAAACATAACGAAAGAATATAAAGAACATCTTATCATAAAAAATAAATAAAACTAAATACATGTACATCGCTCATATTCAGAAAAATGTAAAAAACAAAGAATAGAAAATACAAAATACAAATGACATTCAAATAACTAACTAATTAAACATTCTATTCCTACACTCTATTATATAATACCCTAAAAATGATGTTAGCACTTATCCTATATAATTAGGCCTAAATTTACACCGATTAAACTATTTATTGTTACCCAGTGGCCTCATAAGCTAGAGCCTGGTCTAATGTCAGTATCTAAGGTTAGCTTAACAAGGGGTCCTGGCTAGTTATCTCGAGTAAGTGTGTAGTCAGTAATTGCGGCTAGTGGATAGGAAAATATTAATGAATGTAGGGAGTAGATGAAATTAAATCTGAGTATAAAGTATAAAAATAGAATAAATAATAAGGAATAAGGCAAAATAGGTCTGGGAAGGGAATAAAAAAATCTTATAAAAAATAAAGCATATAAAATATACTGTGAAGAACAAAAAGTAAAATAAAGCTAGAAATGGGGTTAAAATTCAAACTTCGAAGGGAAGACCCATAGTTATAATATAATATGTCGATAGTAATGCACTCTTATGTATGTGTAACATTCTTTGATCGTATTGTGTGTTCCAAGCTTATATTGAATAGAGTTTGGTGGAGTCATAGAAATAAGAAAATGACCACTGGGATTTAATAGAACTCACAAGACTTTATCCAATAGACTGTATCATTAGATGAAGTTGTATACTTGGTGGTGGATTATGTATTCTATTTTTAAGCCTATGTTACTATTCTCATGAGTGTTACTTATACAAATAGATCTACATCTAATCTTCTATTTATACCATGGGGGTATCTAGTATCTAATCTAAGTATCCAAAATACTTCTCTTTTGAGTAGTTTGGCTGTTTTATCCCCTCCTCTTGCATTGTTTATGATTCTTTCAATGCCCGTGAATGAGAAGTAATCAGTGCCTATACCATGTTGGCGAAAGTGTTTCGCTACGGGGGTCTTGGGCTCTTTTTCAGTTAAGGATAAGAGATGCTCCCTAATTCGGTCTTTTAATGGACGTGTCGTGATCCCAGTGTATTGCTGAAAACAATATTGGCATGTGACCAGATAAATGACATATTGTGATGTACAATCTATCCTCTGTCTGATTTTATAGGTTTCTTTTGTATTCGTTGATGAAAATGTATTAGTTTTTTGTGTGAATTCACAGCTTTTACAGGGTCTGTGACCACATTTAAAGAAACCTGGGTTTGGGGTTAGCCAATTATCTGTAGGTTGTGGTTTATCTGAAAATTTCTTACTGGTTATATCACCCAATGAAGGTGCTTTTTTCGCTACAAATTTTATCCCTTTGGATACTATTTCTTTTAGAGTGTCATCACTTTTTAGAATCGTGAGATTATTTTTGATGACTTTACAAATTTTGTAGTACTGATTACTAAACTTCGTGGAAAAGACAATGTTATTATTGTCAAGTCCTCTGTCTTTCTTATTAAACAGGCTGTTCCTTGGTAATCTCTCAAATTCTTTGTTGATATTATGAAGTTTATGTTTATTATAGCCTCTTTTTATGAGTCTGTCAGTTAGCTCTTTGGCCTCTGCTCTGTATAAATCTAGATTAGAACAATTCCTGCGAAGTCTTAGGTATTGTCCTTTGGGTATCCCCTTTTTCAGGTGTGGTACATGACATGAATCTGCTCTAAGAATTGTGTTCCTAGAGGTCGGTTTTCTATATGTAGATGTATTGATATTTGAATTGGAATAATCAATGCTGAGTTTTAGATCCAAATATTCAATTGTATGAGCATCACTCTTATAGGTAAAACTCAGATTCATATTATTGGTATTGATATAAGATATGAACTGTTCTATGGTGTGTTCATTATTTGTTGTATCCCAAATTATAATAAGGTCGTCAATAAAGCGACCGTATAATATAATATTGTTTTTGTATGGGAAATCAGCTGTAAAAATCATATTCAGTTCCATATACACCATGTATATGTTGGCATAAGCCGGGGCGAATTTAGCGCCCATGGCCGTGCCACGTTTCTGTAAATAATAATTGCCCTCATGTACAAAATAATTATGTTTCAATAAAAATTCTGCTGTTTCTACCTGGGAACACTTCCGTACTTCTCCTCGAATGGGTCGATGAAACCCTTCCTAGGGGGTGCAGTCTGTGTTTCCCTTCTCGGCGTGCTTCAGAGAGATCCGGTGTAGAGACGTTTCCTTAGTGCATCACCCGTGACGTTGCAAGGCTAAACCAACTGGTATTTCCTGGGGGGGAGGTGTAGACCAAAAGGACAAGGAGCCGGTTCTGTATCCCAAGAGTGGCTTAAGCAGGTAGCTGGTGCAATAGAGCGGTAAGCCCAACCGCTAAAGAAGCATAAAGTCAGAAAGAAATATGCACCAATGAGGCATAGTATCTGCTGCAGTAAAAAGTGTTTATTGTACAGTCCAAAAGTAATGTACAAACAGAGTCACAGTGGAGAACGCCTGACGCGTTTCGCGCATGCGTAGATGCGCTTCATCGGAGGCTAATTAGAATCTAATTGTGACAGCTTTTTAAACAAACATTCTACCAATCATTTGTGAGTTTGAATATGAGCCAATGGTGTGACTACCCAGTGCAGCTAATATATACATAAATCAGTTCAATAGTGAACGGAATATGTTATTTTTATTTCCATAAAATATAACCGTTCTGGGATGTCAGACCAGAAAAAAAATTCTGGCTCCTAATCGACATGCTTATATGTATATTCAATATTCAATATATTAACAGAAAATGTAAACATTCTGAAATATCCAATAGTGTACTACTTACAGATAGTGATCAATATATAAAATTAACTTTTAATCCTACCATTTCTTTTAGCAAACAACTGAAAAGTCACTTAGACACAGCTAATGAATATATATATATATATACACAGGATTTAATATCTTTTTTATTGATTGAAGCCCCTACTGTACCAAATTTCAAAATAGCCCCCAAAATACATAAAAACCTTTCTAAACCACCTGGAAGACCCATCGTAGCTAGCCAGGGCTCCCTGTGTGAGAGGCTTGGAGGCTGGCTGGACCACTTGTTACAACCACTTGTACAAACATTACCAGGATACATAAGAGATAGTAGCCACCTCATTCAACAATTAAGTAACATTAAATGGAAGAATGGATATACCTGGCTTACAATTGATGTAGCTGCGCTGTATTCTAGTATCCCCCACACAGCAGGATTAATAGCTCTGAATGAGATGCTATTAAGACACACTGATTTTGAAACAGGTTTCATTACTTATGTCGTAGAAACAGCAGAATTTTTATTGAAACATAATTATTTTGTACATGAGGGCAATTATTATTTACAGAAACGTGGCACGGCCATGGGCGCTAAATTCGCCCCGGCTTATGCCAACATATACATGGGGTATATGGAACTGAATATGATTTTTACAGCTGATTTCCCATACAAAAATAATATTATATTATACAGTCGCTTTATTGACGACCTTATTATAATTTGGGATACAACAAATAATAAACACACCATAGAACAGTTCATATCTTATATCAATACCAATAATATGAATCTGAGTTTTACCTATAAGAGTGATGCTCATACAATTGAATATTTGGATCTAAAACTCAGCATTGATTATTCCAATTCAAATATCAATACATCTACATATAGAAAACCGACCTCTAGGAACACAATTCTTAGAGCAGATTCATGTCATGTACCACACCTGAAAAAGGGGATACCCAAAGGACAATACCTAAGACTTCGCAGGAATTGTTCTAATCTAGATTTATACAGAGCAGAGGCCAAAGAGCTAACTGACAGACTCATAAAAAGAGGCTATAATAAACATAAACTTCATAATATCAACAAAGAATTTGAGAGATTACCAAGGAACAGCCTGTTTAATAAGAAAGACAGAGGACTTGACAATAATAACATTGTCTTTTCCACGAAGTTTAGTAATCAGTACTACAAAATTTGTAAAGTCATCAAAAATAATCTCACGATTCTAAAAAGTGATGATACTCTAAAAGAAATAGTATCCAAAGGGATAAAATTTGTAGCGAAAAAAGCACCTTCATTGGGTGATATAACCAGTAAGAAATTTTCAGATAAACCACAACCTACAGATAATTGGCTAACCCCAAACCCAGGTTTCTTTAAATGTGGTCACAGACCCTGTAAAAGCTGTGAATTCACACAAAAAACTAATACATTTTCATCAACGAATACAAAAGAAACCTATAAAATCAGACAGAGGATAGATTGTACATCGCAATATGTCATTTATCTGGTCACATGCCAATATTGTTTTCAGCAATACACTGGGATCACGACACGTCCATTAAAAGACCGAATTAGGGAGCATCTCTTATCCTTAACTGAAAAAGAGCCCAAGACCCCCGTAGCGAAACACTTTTGCCAACATGGTATAGGCACTGATTACTTCTCATTCACGGGCATTGAAAGAATCATAAACAATGCAAGAGGAGGGGATAAAACAGCCAAACTACTCAAAAGAGAAGTATTTTGGATACTTAGATTAGATACTAGATACCCCCATGGTATAAATAGAAGATTAGATGTAGATCTATTTGTGTAAGTAACACTCATGAGAATAGTAACATAGGCTTAAAAATAGAATACATAATCCACCACCAAGTATACAACTTCATCTAATGATACAGTCTATTGGATAAAGTCTTGTGAGTTCTATTAAATCCCAGTGGTCATTTTCTTATTTCTATGACTCCACCAAACTCTATTCAATATAAGCTTAGAACACACAATACGATCAAAGAATGTTACACATACATAAGAGTGCATTACTATCGACATATTATATTATAACTATGGGTCTTCCCTTCGAAGTTTGAATTTTAACCCCATTTCTAGCTTTATTTTACTTTTTGTTCTTCACAGTATATTTTATATGCTTTATTTTTTATAAGATTTTTTTATTCCCTTCCCAGACCTATTTTGCCTTATTCCTTATTATTTATTCTATTTTTATACTTTATACTCAGATTTAATTTCATCTACTCCCTACATTCATTAATATTTTCCTATCCACTAGCCGCAATTACTGACTACACACTTACTCGAGATGACTAGCCAGGACCCCTTGTTAAGCTAACCTTAGATACTGACATTAGACCAGGCTCTAGCTTATGAGGCCACTGGGTAACAATAAATAGTTTAATCGGTGTAAATTTAGGCCTAATTATATAGGATAAGTGCTAACATCATTTTTAGGGTATTATATAATAGAGTGTAGGAATAGAATGTTTAATTAGTTAGTTATTTGAATGTCATTTGTATTTTGTATTTTCTATTCTTTGTTTTTTACATTTTTCTGAATATGAGCGATGTACATGTATTTAGTTTTATTTATTTTTTATGATAAGATGTTCTTTATATTCTTTCGTTATGTTTTACTAGCAGTGACTAGTCATTTCTTAGGCAGACACTATGAAACAATTATATAAGATAACAAGTGCATCATGTTAAGTATAAGTATTTATACTATACACAATCTTTCATCATATGTCTCTAGCCTATATGTCAATTTTACTTAGAGATTTATTGTTGGTCACTATTGGATATTTCAGAATGTTTACATTTTCTGTTAATATATTGAATATTGAATATACATATAAGCATGTCGATTAGGAGCCAGAAATTTTTTTTCTGGTCTGACATCCCAGAACGGTTATATTTTATGGAAATAAAAATAACATATTCCGTTCACTATTGAACTGATTTATGTATATATTAGCTGCACTGGGTAGTCACACCATTGGCTCATATTCAAACTCACAAATGATTGGTAGAATGTTTGTTTAAAAAGCTGTCACAATTAGATTCTGATTAGCCTCCGATGAAGCGCATCTACGCATGCGCGAAACGCGTCAGGCGTTCTCCACTGTGACCCTGTTTGTACATTACTTTTGGACTGTACAATAAACACTTTTTACTGCAGCAGATACTACGCCTCATTGGTGCATATTTCTTTCTGACTTTATGCTTCTTTAGCGGTTGGGCTTACCGCTCTATTGCACCAGCTACCTGCTTAAGCCACTCTTGGGATACAGAACCGGCTCCTTGTCCTTTTGGTCTACACCTCCCCCCCAGGAAATACCAGTTGGTTTAGCCTTGCAACGTCACGGGTGATGCACTAAGGAAACGTCTCTACGCCGGATCTCTCTGAAGCACGCCGAGAAGGGAAACACAGACTGCACCCCCTAGGAAGGGTTTCATCGACCCATTCGAGGAGAAGTACGGAAGTGTTCCCAGGCACCCCACCAACGTCGTGGAGGGTAAGAGCTGATCTTATAACATTGTGAACTGGCATTCCCACCCGTGACTACTAGGCTCTGGGACATACTTTGACACATTGAAGGGGATTTTACCTTTTCCATGGGACAATGGACTCTGTACAAATCTGAGTGACTTTCCAAACTGACCGGGGTCCAAAAATTGATACACTGATTATTGGGACCTGAATTCCCCATTATTGTGTGCTTCGATATACGTTTAGAGCACTTGGGGATCTTTGTTCTGAACACATTCTCGCTTTGATGATTTTTTGGTAGGTAATATAGCTGGCGGCAGGGTAGGAGCTCACATTAGGGGGTAGTTAATGTAGGTTGCGGCGATGTAAGGGGCTCACATTAGGGGGTAGATAATGTAGATGGCGGCAGTGTAAGGGGCTCACATTAGTGGTTCGGTAATGTAGATGGCGGCGGATTAAGGGGCTCACATTAGTGGGTAGATAATGTAGATGGCGGCGGTGTAAGGGGCTCACATTAGGGGGTAGGTAATGTAGCTGGCAACGGTGTAGGGGGATCACATTAGAGGGTTATACTTTTAATGTAGGTGGCAGCGGGGTTCGGGAGCGGCGGTTTAGGGGTTAAATACTTTATTAGGGATTGCGGCTGGGGATCGCGGTTGACAGGTAGATAGACATTGCGCATGCGTTAGGTGTTAGGTTTTATTTAGCAGGTAGTTTAGGGAGTTACGGGGCTCCAATAGACAGCGTAAGGCTTACTACGGCTGCATCTTGTGGCGAGGTGAAAATGGAGTAAGATTTCTCCATTTTCGCCATGTAAGTCCTTATGCTGTATATTGGATACCAAACTGCGCGGGTTTGTTACACCTGCCTATGGGCCAAAAAACTACGGGCGAAGGCAGAAATATACGAGCGTAACTTCTAGGTTATGCCGTATATAGGATACCAAACCCGCGCAAAATTCGGCGTTGCATATCGGATCGAGGCCCTTATATACAGTATATTTTGTAGAATGTTAAGTCTGTACTAGTTTCTTTGAATATGTTAAATACCCCACATTTTTTTCCAAATTGTATTTAGTCACATTGGCTTGGATTTAATTTTTTTTTTTAATATGTGTTGATGTTTATATTTGTTTAACTAAGTTTTAAATTTTATCCATTTATCCTCTGTGCTTTTATTTGGGAATACTTTGTCCCAATTTATGCTATTTAATGATTTCCTTAAGTCATTGAATTTTGCTTTCTTAAAAAGACACTAAAGTCAAAATAACATTTTCATGATTCAGCTAGAACAGCAATTTTAAACAACTTTCCAATTTACTTCCATTAACAAAATGTGCACTATCTTTTTTTTATTTACACTTTTTGAGTCACTAGCTCCTACTGAGCATGTGCAAGAATTCACGTAATATACATATATGCATTTGTGATTGGCTGACTGCTGTTACATGATACAGGGGGAGTTGAAATAGACATAACTGAAATTTGTCAGAAAAAATGCTACTACTCATTTGAAGTTCAGACTAAGTGCTATTGCATTGTTTTTTTGTATCATTCATTTGTTGATTATGCAAATCTACTGCATTTACTGGTCCTTTAAAATTAAAAACAACTTGGTTGAACCCTTGTAACACTGCTTATGGTAAGGGATTTCATAGGTGACTTTGTTATCATCACTGTTACCCAAATATTCTTTAACGTCTATGTTTGATATTATTGCTGTATGGTTTTGATAGCACTAAATTCAATATAGCTTTATTCCTAGTTGGTACCTCTATTGCAACATCAATGTATCTCATGGGAGTTAAAATTTCCCATAATTACAGCACTGTTGTAATAAGCAGCCTTTCCTATTTGCATTAGCAGTTGTGTTCCCTCCATGTCAATAATTTTGGTGAGCTTTTATCATGTACCTAGTGATATTTTTTGAGGATTTGTTTGGCACTCTATATTTCAACCTACAGTGTCTTTACATACACCTGTATCATCATAAATATTTTACCTTACTATAGCTTTAAGGTCAGGTTTAATATACATGCAAATTCCTCCTCCCCTTGTATTACTCCTGTCACTCCTCAATAAAGTATAACTCTCTAAGGTAACTACCCAGTCATGTGAATCATCCCACAAGGTTTTGGCTATACTGATAATATCATAGTCCTCTTCTGCAGCTAAGAGCTCCAGCTCCTCCATTTATCTGTCATGCTTCATGCATTTGATGTCATAAATGTAATTTTCATGTGCTTTCTGCTTCTACTTGGTGTGTTGTCTTCTGACCATTTTAATGTGGAATTTCCTATGTGTGCCCTTCTGTCACCCATTTTTTGAGATATTCTAGGTGTCATATTTACAGATTGGCCTATCTATTTTATTACATTTGCACTGACCATCCTCCACTTCCATAGGTTAAAAGATCATTAAAGCTACCATCCTCTCCCCAACACACCTGCACCCATGTCATTCATGTGCAATCCATACTTTTGCCTGGTATTTCGGGGCTGGACTGCACTGTTAAGTCAGAATCATACTGATATGCTACAGGAAAGTTCTTCACTGTGGAAGGCACATATTGAGCAAAATGAGGCTGCATCTACGGTGGTAACTAGCCATAGAACAAGCTATTATGCTATTATTCGTTCCCAAGCTGAGCGCTTCTCTCTTTTTATTTATGCAAATTATGACTCTTAGGGAAGTCTCCCTAAGTGTGATGTAGGAATCCAGACGTGGACCCGTTGCTCAGTGTGCCTAGAGGGATATGGCTGCACCTCACTGACCAGGCCCACAATAGGCTGAAACGTACATCTGGGGTTTTGCTGTTTTTCTCGTTCAGAGAGGGATTGCCTGGTATTTCGGGGCTGAACCACACTGTTATGTCAGGATGAGACTGATATTGTACAGGAAAGTTCTTCTCTGTGAAAGACACATATTGAGAAAAACGAGGCTGCTTCTAGGGTGGTAACTAGTCATTGAACAAGCTTTTATGCTATTGTTCGTTCCCAGGTTGAGCGTTTCTCTCTTTTAATTTATGCCAATTATGACACTTAGGGAAGTCTCCCTAAGTGTGTAATGCGGGAATCCAGACATGGACCTGTTGCTCAGTGTGACTAGAGGGATATGGCTGCACCTCACTGACGAGGCCCACAATAGGCCGAGATTATTATTATTATTATCAGGTATTTGTAGAGCGCCAACAGATTAAGCAGCGCTGAGATGAACATCTGGGGTTTTGTCATTTCTCTTCTTCAGAGAGGGATTGCCTGGTATTTCGGGGCTGGACTGCAGTCAGGATCAGACTGGTATACTACAGGAAAGTTTTTCTCTGTGAAAGGCACATATTGAGCAAAAAGAGACTGCTGATAGGGTGGTAACTAGCCATAGAACAAGCTATTATGCTATTGTTTATTCCCAGGTTGAGTGCTTCTCTCTTTTTATTTATGCAAATTATGACACTTAGGGAAGTCTCCCTAAGATGATCCGGGAATCCAGATGTAGACCCGTTGCTCAGTGTACCTAGAGGGATATGGTAACACCTCACTGATGAGGCCCACAATAGGCCGAGATGTACGTCTGGGGTTTTGCAGTTTCTTTCGTTCAGAGAGGGATTGCCTGGTATTTTGGGGCTGGACTGCACTGTTAAGTCAGGATCAGACTGATATGCTACAGGAAAGTTCTTCTCTGTGAAAGGCACATATTGAGCAAAAAGAGGCTGCTTCTAGTGTGGTAACTAGCCATAGAACAAGCTATTATGTTTCCAGGTTGATCACTTCTCTCTTTTTATTTATGCAAATTATGACACTTAGGTAAGTCTTCCTAAGTGTGATGCAGGAATCCACATGTGGACCCCTTGCTCAGTATGCCTAGAGGGATATGGCTGCACCTCACTGACGAGGCCAACAATATGCCGAAACGATTGTCTGAGGTCACTTCTCAGGCCTTTGGCTGGGATCAAGTGCACTTTTCTGTGCTTGGTCTTGGTTGAAAGATTTGCTGCCTGGAGACCTGCTCCTTCGGCCTGGGGTCCTTTCCCTTTGGGGTTTGGGCTCCTGCTGCTATTGAGGGGGTGGCTACTTCTTAGGTGTTGAGCAACTGAGTAGTAGGGTAGGGCTGTCCCCTTGGCCATGTGGCATCGTCCCTGGACTTAAGCCACATGCTGCTTTTGGGGGCGCTTTGAAATCCAGCCTAAAGAGGCAATAGGGAAATTATGGCTACCAATGTGCCAAACGTTCCCCATACACTTCGGGTGTTGATTTCTGAGGACTTCCAAGAGAAGATTGGTTTGGCTCATGTCCAGCAGGTTGTTTTGGAGGGTGTTTTGAAGATGCCAAGAGCAAGTTTTCCTTCACTGAGTCATTTTGTTATCCTGCTCCACTTGCTGTTCTTGGTGAAAGGGAGAACATTGATTGGTCTGCTGTTGTGTCCTCTGGTTCTGAGGAGGATATGGACACTGCAGGAAAAGAATGAGAAAGCAGAAAAAAGGTGCGGATTCTGATGGATGGGAGAGTCCTGATTTGGATGTTCCAGTAGTTAAGAGTGCAGATCCAGATACTGCAAGTGATGCTGACTTTTTAATTTCAGAGTTTCCTTCGGTCTCTACTAAAGACGTTCCCTCTGACTCAAGCCAGGAGATGTGAACCAACTTGCTGACGTTACTGGTTATGAGGCTGGCAAGGGGGAGTTAGGAGGTCAGAATGATATAGAGGCAGATTTAAAGGATCTCCTTTGAGTCATAAGAAAGAGAAAGGAATGAAGATGTCCTGATGTTAATTTTTATTTGTTTTTCTTTAATTTATTTTTGTGATGTTTCTGACCATTTCTTCCCTTAATGTCAGGTGTATGAAAACTATAGCAAGGAGAGCTGCAATGTTCAAGTTATTATCTGTATGTCCTGCTAATATTTTTTGTTTGCAGGAATGTGGTCTCTCTGAACATCCTAAATGTGCTGACTGGGAATATGGTCCTAATGTATGGTCTTGTTCTTCTGATAGGAATGGGGGGGGGGAGTTTTGTTTAAAAGATTTTGTTTTTCTATCCTTAATGTAGTTTATATTGTCCCAGGTTGGGTTCTTTTGGTTAGTTTTAGTGGGACTGTTTTTTGTTTGTATAATGTTTATGCTTCTCCAAATAGGGTAGAACGTTTGCTTAATTTTGATTTTTCTGCCAGGTCGAGATCCAACTTTTTTGATTGGGGATTTTAATTGTATTATTAAGAATGGGGACAGAGAGGGTGGGAGTGATTATAGGGTGGATTGCTCTGGGAATTTTTTAGTTGATCTGCTTAAATCTTTTGGTTTGAAGGATGCCTTTGGGTCTGTTTTATTTTCAGGGGAGGGTTTTTCTTATTTAGTGATAGTGGTGGGATAAAATCTGAAATTGATTTTTGTTTTTTATCTAAATTTCTATGTGTTGATGATTTTTCTTTAAAGGTAATGCCCTTTACGAATCATGTCCTTTTGATGTGTAAGGTGAACTGTGATTTGAAGATCAAGTATGGTAAGGGTGTTTGGAAACTGAATGTGGATTTGTTATAAGATGAGAAGATTAAGCGTCAGTTTGTTTGGATGTATGAAAGGTGGCATGAAAGAAAGTGTGATTTTAATAATGTGCTTATGTGGTGGGAATGGTTGAAGGTGGAAATAGAGGTTTTTTAATAAGAAAGACTGTGAGAAAGCTAGAATGGAAAAGGAGTTGTATGATAAATGGTTTCTGAGGTTGTTGTATTTGTATGAATTGAGAAATTGTGGTATTGATGTGCATGAGGAAATTGCTGAAGCAAGACAGATAATTAAAAAGTGTATGCATGAAAAAGGAAAGAAAATTGTTTTTATGTCAAGATTGGAGAAAATGGAAAAGGATGAGTCTTGTAGTAAATATTTGTTTAGAAGACTTTTGAAGGAAAGTCTTGTTTTGTTAGGCCTAGATTTGGAGTTCGGCGGTAGCCGTCAAAACCAGCGTTAGAGGCTCCTAACGCTGGTTTTGGGCGCCCGCTGGTATTTGGAGTCAGTGATTAAAGGGTCTAACGCTCACTTTTCAGCCGCGACTTTTCCATACCGCAGATCCCCCTACGCCATTTGCGTAGCCTATCTTTTCAATGGGATCTTTCTAACGCTGGTATTTAGAGTCGTTTCTGAAGTGAGCGTTAGAGCTCTAACGACAAGATTCCAGCCGCCTGAAAATAGCAGGAGTTAAGAGCTTTCTGGCTAACGCCGGTTCATAAAGCTCTTAACTACTGTACCCTAAAGTACACTAACACCCATAAACTACCTATGTACCCCTAAACCGAGCTCCCCCCACATCGCCGCCACTCGATTAAAATTTTTAACCCCTAATCTGCCGACCGCCACCTACGTTATACTTATGTACCCCTAATCTGCTACCCCTAACACCGCCGACCCCTGTATTATATTTATTAACCCCTAACCTGCCCCCCACAACATCGCCGCCAGCTACTTAAAATAATTAACCCCTAATCTTCCGACCGCAAAGCGCCGCCACCTACGTTATCCCTATGTACCCCTAATCTGCTACCCCTAACACCGCCGACCCCTATATTATATTTATTAACCCCTAATCTGCCCCCCACAACGTCGCTGACACCTGCCTACACTTTTTAACTCCTAATCTGCCGAGCGGACCTGAGCGCTACTATAATAAAGTTATTAACCCCTAATCCGCCTCACTAACCCTATCATAAATAGTATTAACCCCTAATCTGCCCTCCCTAACATCGCCGACACCTACCTTCAATTATTAACCCCTAATCTTCCGATCGGAGCTCACCGCTATTCTAATAAATGTATTAACCCCTAAAGCTAAGTCTAACCCTAACACTAACACCCCCCTAAGTAAAATATAATTTACATCTAACGAAATTAATTAACTCTTATTAAATAACTTATTCCTATTTAAAGCTAAATACTTATCTGTAAAATAAACCCTAATATAGCTACAATATAAATTATAATTATATTATAGCTATTTTAGGATTAATATTTATTTTACAGGCAACTTTGTAATTATTTTAACCAGGTACAATAGCTATTAAATAGTTAAGAACTATTTAATAGTTACCTAGTTAAAATAATAACAAATTTACCTGTAAAATAAATCCTAACCTAAGATATAATTAAACCTAACACTACCCTATCAATAAAATAATTAAATAAACTACCTACAATTACCTACAATTAACCTAACACTACACTATCAATAAATTAATTAAACACAATTCCTACAAATAAATACAATTAAATAAACTAGCTAAAGTACAAAAAATAAAAAAGAACTAAGTTACAGAAAATAAAAAAATATTTACAAACATAAGAAAAATATTACAACAATTTTAAACTAATTACACCTACTCTAAGCCCCCTAATAAAATAACAAAGCCCCCCAAAATAAAAAATTCCCTACCCTATTCTAAATTAAAAAAGTTACAAGCTCTTTTACCTTACCAGCCCTGAACAGGGCCCTTTGCGGGGCATGCCCCAAGAATTTCAGCTCTTTTGCCTGTAAAAAAAAACATACAATACCCCCCCCCCAACATTACAACCCACCACCCACATACCCCTAATCTAACCCAAACCCCCCTTAAATAAACCTAACACTAATCCCCTGAAGATCTTCCTACCTTGTCTTCACCATCCAGGTATCACCGATCCATCCTGGCTCCAAGATCTTCATCCAACCCAAGCGGGGGTTGGCGATCCATAATCCGGTGCTGAAGAGGTCCAGAAGAGGCTCCAAAGTCTTCCTCCTATCCGGCAAGAAGAGGACATCCGGACCGGCAAACATCTTCTCCAAGCGGCATCTTCGATCTTCTTCCATCCCGAGCGAAGTGGCAGGATCCTGAAGACCTCCAGCGCGGAACAATAGAATGCGAGCTCAATCTGATTGGCTGATTGGATCAGCCAATAGGATTGAACTTGATTCTGATTGGCTGATTCCATCAGCCAATCAGAAAATTCCTACCTTAATTCCGATTGGCTGATAGAATCCTATCAGCCAATCGGAATTCGAGGGACGCCATCTTGGATGACGTCCCTTAAAGGAACAGTCATTCGTCGTTCAGTCGTCGGTCCGGATGGATGTTCCGTGCTGGAGGTCTTCAGGATCCTGCCACTTCGCTCCGGATGGAAGAAGATCGAAGATGCCGCTTGGAGAAGATGTTTGCCGGTCCGGATGTCCTCTTCTTGCCGGATAGGAGGAAGACTTTGGAGCCTCTTCTGGACCTCTTCAGCACTGGATTATGGATCGCCAACCCCCGCTTGGGTTGGATGAAGATCTTGGAGCCAGGACGGATCGGTGATACCTGGATGGTGAAGACAAGGTAGGAAGATCTTCAGGGGATTAGTGTTAGGTTTATTTAAGGGGGGTTTGGGTTAGATTAGGGGTATGTGGGTGGTGGGTTGTAATGTTGGGGGGGGGTATTGTATGTTTTTTTTTACAGGCAAAAGAGCTGAAATTCTTGGGGCATGCCCCGCAAAGGGCCCTGTTCAGGGCTGGTAAGGTAAAAGAGCTTGTAACTTTTTTAATTTAGAATAGGGTAGGGAATTTTTTATTTTGGGGGGCTTTGTTATTTTATTAGGGGGCTTAGAGTAGGTGTAATTAGTTTAAAATTGTTGTAATATTTTTCTTATGTTTGTAAATATTTTTTTATTTTCTGTAACTTAGTTCTTTTTTATTTTTTGTACTTTAGCTAGTTTATTTAATTGTATTTATTTGTAGGAATTGTGTTTAATTAATTTATTGATAGTGTAGTGTTAGGTTAATTGTAGGTAGTTTATTTAATTATTTTATTGATAGGGTAGTGTTAGGTTTAATTATATCTTAGGTTAGGATTTATTTTACAGGTAAATTTGTTATTATTTTAACTAGGTAACTATTAAATAGTTCTTAACTATTTAATAGCTATTGTACCTGGTTAAAATAATTACAAAGTTGCCTGTAAAATAAATATTAATCCTAAAATAGCTATAATATAATTATAATTTATATTGTAGCTATATTAGGATTTATTTTACAGGTAAGTATTTAGCTTTAAATAGGAATCATTTATTTAATAAGAGTTAATTTATTTCGTTAGATAAAAATTATATTTAACTTAGGGGGGTGTTAGTGTTAGGGTTAGACTTAGCTTTAGGGGTTAATCGATTTATTAGAATAGCGGTGAGCTCCGATCGGAAGATTAGGGGTTAATAATTGAAGGTAGGTGTCGGCGATGTTAGGGAGGGCAGATTAGGGGTTAATACTATTTATGATAGGGTTAGTGAGGCGGATTAGGGGTTAATAACTTTATTATAGTAGCGCTCAGGTCCGCACGGCAGATTAGGGGTTAATAAGTGTAGGCAGGTGTCGGCGACGTTGAGGGGGGCAGATTAGGGGTTAATAAATATAATATAGGGGTCGGCGGTGTTAGGGGCAGCAGATTAGGGGTACATAGGGATAATGTAGGTAGCGGCGGTTTACGGAGCGGCAGATTAGGGGTTAAAAAAATATGCAGGGGTCAGCGATAGCGGGGGCGGCAGATTAGGGGTTAATAAGTGTAAGGTTAGGGGTGTTTAGACTCGGGGTACATGTTAGACTGTTAGGTGCAGACGTAGGAAGTTTTTCCCCATAGGAAACAATGGGGCTGCGTTAGGAGCTGAACGCTGCTTTTTTGCAGGTGTTAGGTTTTTTTTCAGCTCAAACAGCCCCATTGTTTCCTATGGGGGAATCATGCATGAGCACGTTTTTGAGGCCGGCCGCGTCCGTAAGCAACTCTGGTATCGAGAGTTGCATTTGCGGTAAAAATGCTCTACGCTCCTTTTTTGGAGCCTAACGCAGCATTTGTTTGAACTCTCGATACCAGAGTTAAATTTATGGTGCGGCCAGAAAAAAGCCCGCGGAGCGTTAACAGCCCTTTTACCGCCGAACTCCAAATCTAGGCCTTAGTGTTTTTGATAAGGATGAATGTGAAATTAATGGTACGGATGGTGTTTTGCGTAAAGTTAATGAGTTTTATAGTGAGCTGTATAAAGAAAAGACAAGAGATGTTTGATTGGAAAAGGAGTTGTTGGAAGACATTGAGGTTATGTTGTAAAAATATGATAATGATTTGTTAGAAAGGGATCTAAGTTTGAAATTGCAGAGGTTGTTAGGAGTTTTAAGAATGGGAAGGTGCCTGGTTGTGATGGTTTGCCTGTTGAATTTTATACGTGTTTTTGGAATTTGATTGGGGTGGATATGTTGGAAGTTTGTAAGTTTGTTTTGAGAATGAATGTTTTGCCTGTTTCAATGAGGAAAGGTTTGATTGTATTGTTATTTAAAAAGAGTGATAAGAGAGATTTGAAGAATTGGAGGTCGATTACGTTGTTAAATGTTGGCTATAAGGTTAGTGCAAAGGTTCTGGCAAATAGAATACGTGGAGTGATTGGTAAGGTTGTGGGTGAAAAGCAAATGTGTGCTGTTCCTGGGCATCAGATTTCTGAAAGTTTGTTGTTACTGCGTGATGTACTGTGGTATGTGAGGAAGAGGATGAGGTCTGTTGCTGTTGCTATTGTGGATTTTAAAAAAAGTGTATGATACGGTAGTGCATGATTTTATGTTTCATGTTTTAGAAAGTTTAGGTTTTTCTGGTAAGATTATTGGATGGTTTAAATGTTTGGATTGTGATATTGTGAGTCAAGTTCAGGTTAATGTTTTTTTGACTGAGGAATTTTGTGTTAAATCTTGCGTGCATCAAGGTTGTCCTTTGTCTCCTGTGTGATTGGGTATATGGATGATGTGAGTGTGGTATGTGACGCTGGTTTGAGGAGGGTGAAAACTTTGGTTGAATATTTTTGTATGGTAAGTAGTTAAATGGTAAGTAGTTAAATGGAATAAGTGTAAAGTTAAAGTTTTTGGTAATTATAGGGAGATTAATTCCTGTGGGTGGTCTCTGACTGACGGTGCAATTGAGGTGTTGGGTGTGAAATTTGATGTGGATTTGAAAGTCTTGGAAAGTTAGGAGAATGTTTTTGATAAAGTGAGTAGAAAACTTCAGTTTTGGTCTTTAAGGGCTTTATCTTTGGAAGGAAAAATGTTAGTTATTAAATCGGTTGTGATCCCTATTATGTTATATTTAGCGTTCATTTTTCCACCTCCTGACTGGATTTTTCAGAGAATTTTGAGAGTGTTGTTTTGTTTTTCTGGAGTTCTGGTATGGAGCGTTTGAAAAGAGATGTTGTTAAGAGTAAGAATGTTGGTGGTACAGGTTTTCCAAATGTAGAGAGATTCTTGGCTGTGAAATATGTTAGTAGGTGTGTGGTTCTGAGTGGTAAGGATAGCATAGCTGGTTGTATGGTAAAGTATGCTTGTGGAAATGTTTAAGACAATATGGTTTGTTTGAGATTGATAGAAAGAAACCGGTATGTTTTGCTGTTCCATTGTTTTATGTAAGGATGGAATGTTGGATTAAAAAATATGATTTGGAGAATGTTAGTTGGGAGATGTGGTGTGCAAACAGAATGGTGTTGAAAATGTTGGAGAAGAAGGAAGGTCTTAAATTGATTGGGGGTTTGAATGAGAATGAATGTGTGTTGGTATGGAAAAATGTGTGTAATAAGCATTTGATGAATAGACAGAAAGATAATAGTTGGATGAGTGTGTACAAGTGTTTGCCGACAAGGGATTTTCAGAGAGTGCATCGTTTAGTGGCTTCAGAAGTGTGTCCTAGAGATGGTTGTTGTCAAACTGAGAGTGTTATTCCTTTGTTTTGGAATTGTGAGTATGCTAGGGATGTTTGGAGAACTTTGAATAGTATGATTAAGGGTATGACTGGAGTGCAGTTTTTTTAATTTTAATATGATGAGGTATGGTTTGTGTGGAAGTGGTATGGAAAAGGAGAAAGCAAGATTGATATGGTTGTTGGCATGTTGTGTGAAGGAGGTGTTGTGGGATGTGCGTAATATTTAGATTTTTAAGAAAGAGGTAGTTACTGTAGGTGATTGTGTGGGTATGATCTGTGGGAAGTTGTTTTTGTATTTTTCTTTGGATAGGAGGCAATATGGGGAATTAGATTCTGAAGGCATCTGGAAGATTGGATTATTTAGTTTTTACTTCTTCTTTTTTTCCTCCAGTTTGTTTTTGCCTGCATTTGAAATTTGTTTAATGTTATTCTGTGTGATTATTTAAGTTTTATGTTTGCATTTTGATTTTTTTCTGATGACAGAAGTTTGGGTCAATATTTAAGTTGATTTGTAACAAGAGATATTTTGTTTGCATTTGTTATTATGATTTTATTTTGTATATATGCATATATGATTATTTTTCTAATAAAAGAATTATGAAACGTACATCTGGGGTTTTGCCGTTTCTCTCGTTCAGAGAGGAATTGCCTGTTATTTTGGGCCTGGACTGGACTGTTAAGTCAGGATCAGACTGATATGCTACAGGAAAGTTCTTCACTGTGAAAGGCACATATTGAGCAAAAAGAGGCTGCTTCTAGGGTGGTAACTAGCCATAGAACAAGCTATAATGCTATTGTTCATTCCCAGGTTAAGCGCTTCTCTCTTTTTATTTATGCAAATTATGACACTTAGGGAAGTCTCCTTAAGTGTGATGTGGGAATCCAGGCGTGGACCCGTTGCTCAGTGTGCTACAGGAAAGTTCTTCACTGTGAAAGGCACATATTAAGCAAAAAGAGGCTGCTTCTAGGGTGGTAACTAGCTATAGAACAAGCTATAATACTATTGTTCATTCCCAGGTTAAGCACTTCTCTCTTTTTATTTATGCAAATTATGACACTTAGGGAAGTCTCCCTAAGTGTGATGTGGAAATCCAGACGTGGACCCATTGCTCAGTGTGCCTAGAGGGATATGGCTGCCCCTCACTGATGATGCCCACAATAGGCTGAAACGTACGTCTGGGGTTTTGCTGTTTCTCTCATTCAGAGAGAGATTGCCTGGTATTTCGGGGCTGGACTGCACTGTTAAGTCAGGATCAGACTGATATGCTACAGGAGTGATCTTCTCTGTGAAAGGCACATTTTGAGCAAAAAGTGGCTGCTTCTAGGGTGGTAACTAGCCATAGAACAAGCTATTATGCTAATGTTCATTCCCAGGTTGAGCGCTTCTCTCTTTTAATTTATACAAATTATGACACTTAGGGAAGTCTCCCTAAGTGTGATGTGGGAATCCAGACGTGGACCCATTGCTCAGTGTGCCTAGAGGGATATGGCTGCACATCACTGATGAGGCCCACAATAGGCCAAAACGTACATCTGGGGTTTTGTCATTTCTCTCGTTCAGAGAGGGATTGCCCGGTATTTCGGGGCTGGACTGCACTGTTAAGTCAGGATCAGACTGATATGCTTCAGGAAAGTTCTTCTCTTTGAAAGGCACATATTGAGCAAAAAGAAGCTGCTTCTAGGGTAGTAACTAGCCATAGAACAAGCTATTATGCTGTTGTTCGTTCCCAGGTTGAGCGCTTTTCTATTTTTATTTATGCAATCCATACTTGCTGTACAAATTGTACCCAAGCAAAAAGTTAACCCAGTGCTCTAAAATGTCAAACCCTACATTTTTACACCATGTTTTTAACCATGAATTTACTGTCCTTAGCTCTTTTTGCCTTACTGGATTAGTACAAGGTACTCGTAGTATCTCAGGAAAAATTACCTTGGAGGTCCTTGCTTTAATCTTGCTACCTAACTCCCTGAAGTCATTTTTTTAAGACACTCTGTCTTCCACTGACTCATTAGTGCCAATATGCACCAGGATTGCAGGATCAGACCCAGATCAATCTAATAATGTGTCAAAATGCTCCACAATTTGCTTAACACAAGCCGCTGGAAGACAGCAAACTGTTCCATTTAAGGGATCTGGATGGAAAAGTATCCTATCAACCTTCCTTCTAATAGAGTTTCCTACAAACAACCTCTGTCTCTTGACTAGACTAGTTTTCTCCTCTTTCAGGACTGAAGGACTGTTCCCTATATTAGGCAGAACAGCCCTCTCTGACATATCCCCAACATTTTCATTCAATCTTCTGTTTACCTTAACTTTTCCTTCTAACTGTGACCCAGATACTTCCCGCAGTCTCCCCATCTAAATCCTCTACATTTCCACTGCAAGAACCATAACAAAATGCTCAGTCATATCCATTTCCCATTCAAGTATCTGAATATAATGTATTGTAGCAATTTGTTCATCCAAAACTCTAATACGAGCTTCTAAAGAAACAATATTCTCACACTTGCTACAGATATATGATCCCTGACGTGACTGCTCCAGCGATGTAAACATAGGGCAAGCTGTACCCTAAATGAAATCCTCATACCTTCTCTTTTAAAAGGTTTATCTTAAAAATGTAAAAGATTTATATTCACTCATAGAGCTCAAAATCTATACTTAAACAGGGAAACTGATTATAGCAAGCTTCGCAGAGCAAAGCTCACTGAGTTAAGGTGCTAGATTATAGTGTTTGTTGAATCCACACAGGTGAAATCAATCACTCCCTTTAATTACTCACACTCAAGAAGAAGGTAGGATTAAAAGAAAAAATAACTATAAACACATATTATTACAGCACCAGAAGATAACAATACTTCACAAGTTCTTCCAAGATCTCCAAATCAAATCTATTGGTTCACATGTACATATGTGGAGAGTGCCTAAACAGGCTAACGTGTAAAAAATATGCAAAATAAACAAATTATGGAATAAAAATAAATTTGTACAATCTTTAATATGAAGTATTTAACATATGGATAAAATCAACATAACTAACAAATAAAAAAGTGTATATATGCGAATATAACCATAAATAGATTCAATATAGAAAATGAAAAAAGTTTATGTAGTCCATGAAATTGTGAGACCCGTTATAAGTGGTTAAAAAATGAAAACGAAAAAGTAAAGAAAAAGTCACTCCAAAAGTTTTTTTGGTGAGTTTCTTTTGAAAATGTATATGTTGTGTGTGTGTATATATATATATAGACAGTCCAAAATGAAAGGCACTCCCCTGGTCTTGAAATGTAGAACAGATTCTTTAATAAAGTTATGTTTCGGGGTTTCCCCCGTCCTCAAACCAACAGATACACATCAAACATAACTTACCCAGCTTAAATAGACCCAACATCCCCAGAGAAATCTTCTTGCAAATAGCTGGTACAGCCATGGGCTCAAATGTGGTGCCCACCTATTCCAACTTATTCATGGCCGTATTTGAGATGGCGGGCAGAAGAATAATATTATTCAAGAGGTATATAGATGACCTGTTCCTGCTCTGGCAGGGAACAGAGGATGATCTAAAGCACTGGTTTGCGAATCTCAAAAAAGCACACCCCTAATTAAAATTTAAAATGACATCTAGCAGGGATACAGTAGATTTCCTCGATTTGAGGATCTTCAAAATGAATGGACACCTGCAGACAACCTTATATTCTAAGGAAACAGACACAAATTCTCTTCTCCATGGACAAAGCTATCATCCTCCTGCGCTAAAAAAAGCACTACCAATCTCACAGTTTAAGTGCACCATCAGAAACAACTCAGATCAAGGTCACATGAAACAACAAATTGATGAGATGGAAAATAGATTCCTATCAAGAGGATATAATTACAGGCATCTGAAAGATATCAAACAGGAGGTAGTTAAATCTTACCAACAGAGTTTATTATCATCAAAATACCTTGATGGACAAGATAGATTGACATTCACCTCTTCCTACGACATTAACAAACACAATATCTTTGACAGTTTGAGACATAACTGGTCGTTAATAAGTACTGATAAAGACCTTCACTTATATGGATCCTCTCCCCCAAGAATTGGGTATTTCAGGGCCAGGTCCCTTAGAGATCAACTAATACAGACGGATCCTGGAAAGTGTTATATCAAAGATACATGGCTCAGAGCCAAACTGGGATGCTATTGTTGCTTATGCTTAAGCTGCACAGCCTGTGGAGGCCTTTCAACAGGGGATACTTTCAGACACCCCTATTCGAACAAAAAGTTCAACATCAAATACAGAGTGACATGCACCACCCAATACATAGTTTACCTTCTACATTGTGTATGTGGGTTATTCTACGTTGGGAAAACTGTGGACGATTTGCGGACAAGGATGGCGAACCACAGGCCTGCAATTAGAACAGCCCTGAAAAGGAGACTTCGGATAAGCCTGTGGCCAGGCATTTTGCTCAAGCAAAGCATAGGGTCACTAACCTGAAATATATAATCATTGACCATATACCACCACCGACGAGGGGAGGTGATTGTGCCAAGATGCTATTGCAGTGAGAGACGAGATGGATATATGAACTGGGCACCATGGCACCACAAGGATTAAATGTTCATCTTGACTGGCACTGCTTTTTTATGAAGACCCTTTCTATAAGGGGTTCGTTATGAGAGTCCCCAATCCTCTTGACGAGAGACCATAATTTATTCCTCTAATTGGTTCTAAATTATTTCTGTGTTTATGGATTATGTTCCATCTTTTTTTTAAAAAAATATGCAGCACGTTTAAAACCATGTTTCATTTTTGAATGTTAACATTATAGCTAGATGTATTTCTTTGTGTAATGTTAAAATTTAAAAACAGTTTTGTAATTTATTGGATACATGTTTAGAAGTATTGCCTTTTTGGCTAGAATTTAGCAATATTGTTATTTGTTATTTGTTGTCAGTAAGATGGATACAATTAGATACAAACCTGGTATCTACATCTGTCCACTTGCAACATTATGTCTATTTTATAACTATATAATACACTGCATATGTTGCACTTAGAATATTTACACTTCTTTACACTTCCTTAGGCTATGATTGATTGCAATACATCATGCACTGCATATTCATGTTCATTAGGGAGTTTGGAATTCCAACTCCAACCGCCCTGTATCTTGGCGATCCTGTGTTCCTGTATGCATTTAAGCCAAGTAATATTGCCTATGACCTTTGTTTTTAATATATGATAGATAATTTTTTCACACCGGATAGCATCACGGTTACCATGGCAACCAGTGACATGGAGCTGTATCACGTGGTTGCCAGGACTTCCGGTTTAATGCTGGCGGCACCGCGGGAGGGGATGTCGGGTCTATTTAAGCAGGGTAAGTTATGTTTGATGTGTATCTGTTGGTTTGAGGACCGGGGAAACTCTGAAACTTCACCTTATTAAAGAATCTTTTATACATTTCAAAACCCGGTGAGTGCCTTTCATTTTGGACTGTCTATATATATATATATATATACCATATACATTTTCAAAAGAAACTCACCAAAAAAACTTTTGGAGTGACTTTTTTTTACTTTTTCTGGGTTTTTTTTTAACCACTTGTAACGGGTCTCACAATTTCATAGACTACATAAACTTTTTCTTCGAAGTGCACCCGGGCAGGAACCTACCTATATGTATGTCAATGCTGAGAGTGCTGTACCACCACTGACTTCATATATATATATATATATATATATATATATATATATATATATATATATAGATAGATAGATAGATAGATAGATAGATAGATAGATAAATAAATATATATATATATATATATATATATATATATATATATATAGATGTAAATAGCTTGTATACTGTGATACCCCAGGAAGAGGGACTCAAAGTAATAGCTGAATGCCTGCATAAATATCAATGCATTGGACCTCCATCAGAATTGTTGGAACTATGGGGCATATTTAACAATGTGCGAGCAGACATGATATGAAGTAGCGTATCATGTCTGCTGCACATAGTTGCCCATCGATAAATGCAGACAGCATACGCTGTCGACATTTATCATTGTACCACCAGTTCTTGTGAACTGCTGGTGCAATGCCGCCCCCTGCAGATTTGCGGCCGCTAGCAGGGGGTGTCAATCAACCCGATCGTATTCGATCAGGTTGATATCTGTCTGCCTCCTCAGAGCAGGCGGTCAAGTTATGGAGCAGCGGTCTTTAGACCGCTGCTTCATAACTTCTTAATAACTTCTGTTTCCAGGGAGAGCCTGAAGGCTCACCGGATCAAGGGGCCTCAAGCTCCATATGGAGCTTGATAAATATGCCCCCATGCCTAAACAATAACAACTTCAGATTTAAAAACTTGTATTATCTACAGCTCACTGGTACGGCCATGGGCTCCAATGTGGCACCAGCATTTGCGAAGCTCTATATGGAGCATATAGAAGAACAGATACTACAAGTAAATGAGCATCCTTGGATCATCTTTATCGAAGATATATTGACGATATCCTATTACTTTGGAGGGGTGGACAGTCTGAGCTCAACGAGTAGGTGGGCAGCTTCAACAAAACAACATGCTCAATCAAATTAAAGTTGTCAGTGAGTGAGGTGTCTATTGACTTTTTGGACCTACGGATTTACAGGCATGGAGACCAATTGGGGACAACACTGTATCAGAAAGAGATAGCTCACAATTCCACATTGCATGCCAAAAGCAGTCACTCCTGTTCCTTGCTCAAAGCAATTCCCAAGGTCCAATTGTCAAGGGTTGCACAAAACAAAACATCTAACGAGAAACACCTGCTACAGTTGCATCAGATGGAAGACAAATTTAGAAGTAGAGGCCTTTAGTAATGAGGACATTACATTAACCAAAAGAGCTGTGACACACTTGACCTAGAATGAATTGATGAAAATAGAAACAACAAAGAATGAGACATCAAGGATTAATTTCACTACCACCTATACACTACAGTTGAGGGAGATGGGCAAAGTGCTCCAACAAGATTGGGACATAATTGCAAGTGACACTACCCTACCACATAGTGACTATGCACCACCAAGAGTGGGATTTAAATGGGGGAAAATCCTCCATGACTATTTAATGCAGACTGATCCAGAGCACAGCTATAAACAAAATACATGGCTGAAATAATCTAAGTTAGGGTCCTTTAGATGCCCTAGTCTTACGACATGTCACTCGATGATACCGAGTAGTAACTTCAGACACCCACACACTAACCAACGATTTCACATCAATCACTATTTAACTTGCACAACAAAATATGTAGTGTATATGTTGAGCTCTGTCTGTGGGCTTTTTTATATATTGAAAACTTCAGATATAAAAAAAGAAGATGACGAATCATAGAAGTGCCATTCGTACAGCGATAGCCAAGGGCAGTAGTGACCAACCAGTAGCAAGGCATTTTGCTAAGAAAAATCATACTGTAAAGGATTTGAGGTTTATCCTCATAGACCATGTCCCTCCCTTAAAGAGAGGTGGTGATACAGAGAAACGTCTTCTTCAATTAGAAGCACGCTGGATTTTTAGGCTTGAAACGGTACACCTGAAGGGTCTTAATGCCAGTGTGGATTGGCATTGTTTTATTTAAACAAATGAATAGAGTGAGATCGTAGCCCCGAATAAAAGTCAGTGTAGATCAGGATTGATAGTGGGAATGATATATTTATATTCAAGACATTAAAATAACGTTGTTCAATAATCCCCTCCTTAGTGAGCCATTAGAATATCAATTGATAAAAAGTAAGGATTAGGGGGGTAACAGTACCATCTTAGTGTAGATACTAGTCACATTTCTAAGATTGGTGATTATCTATCCAGTAGTTGAGGTGAATAACAACAGATGTAAAATATCTGACAAACTTTCACTATGAAGAGCCTTAGTTTTCATTTAATTTTCAGTTTTATTTGTGGCATATATAGTTGAGGTAAACATTAGACCTATTAGTAATTGTAATGAGGACAAAGTTACAATATAAAAGAAGATCAAGCAGCTCACACTCACTCTGTTTATGTTTACAAAAGACTCAATGATATAGATATTTTGTATATTGTGTATTTGTACTTTTTGTTTACAGCTGCTCTACACCGAATTTCCTCCAATCAGCGCACACCAGTAGATGTACCCGATTACGTCAGTATGACGTGGAGGTGGGTGGGTAGCAAGTTGCCATTGTTTGGTTACTTACATGCGAGTATAACTTGGGAGTGTGTGCTGACAGGGTAAGATGAACAGCATCGCTGGCTATGTGATTGCTATGAGATTGCTGTGCTTAATCAGGTACTTAATGTAATGTACACCACATACCAGGCGTTAAAACTGTAACTATTGAGATGTAATAATATTGTTATGTGTATACATTTAACATGATCGTTTCCCCCAATCTGCTAAATAAAATGAGGTGGATTGAAACGTACATCAATAGAACTTATGAAGGAGGGCATAACAATGCTATATTATAGATCATTTTACGACTACCAATATGGCCATATGACAAGTTGTCTAAGTGGTAGACAACTATGAATAATGCACATTGGTTATGGAACTTGATGGTAGTTACCCTACAGAATATATACACAATCACATCATTATAGGTGAAGCATATATTATGATAGATTTATATAAGTCTGAGTTTGATTTAGATCACAATGAGTTCACATGATACAAAGTGTGCAATGGTTAATATGACAACTGATGGCAGTTTTTTGCATAGTGGGTGGATTTTAATGCTTTTAAATGCAATATTATAGCACAAGTGTTGGTCTGATGAAGTGATGAATACCCTGAAACGTCACTGTACTTTGGAATAAAAATATCCACTATACATTAAGTCCAGCGAGTGCTGATTATACTGCTCTGTGTTACATTGGATTTTAGCACCCTGGCAATTATAAGACTGGTTAGTGAGAGTGCACCTATTCAACCTTTAAACATGGGATGTGTACCCGGTCCAGTCTGGATGTGCATACCTTTCTCCTGATTTAGCTTATGCCCAGGGTGATTACATAAAAGAACCCTGACCTGTTCCCAGTTTGTTTGATTATTAGCTTGCATTTGTGTGCATGGCTGCAGTTGTGTGGCTGTATTAGGGACCCAGGTATGTGGTATGCGGTAACTAACTCTTCCGGTTTTGCTTTTTAATCCTAGCTAAGAGCTTATGAGTGAGTACTGAACTTTATGTGTGTTGTATTGTCTAATTTTTTTGCAATTCTCCCTAAGGACTTGCACCCTGGCATGCCCGGGGTTAACTAACTGTGACTCTGTAAATAGAGGAGCTTTATGTGAGTGTGATAGCAACCAAAGCTGGGCCTGTTTATGAGTCATGGGATGTGTACCCGGTCCAGTCTGGATGTGCATTCCTTTCTCCTTATTTAGTATATATATATATATATATATATATATATATATATATATATATATATAGTTCAAATAAAAGCAGGAATCCCAAGAAAGACTTGTAGTTAAAGCTCGTTAGTAAGAGCAAACATTTATATGAACATACCTCTCTTCATATAAACAAACTGAACTGGTTTTACTAATAACATTTTATGTATATTTTTGTACAAGAGTTATTTCAACATTGTAATAGTATTTCTCCTTTTGTTTACTGTTGTATTCCTTTTTTTCTTTTTTTTTTCTATTATACTGACATTAATATGTATCTATTTCCAAAACAGCTAAACTGTATCAGTTATTGTACACGCTGAATCTCATTATTGTGATTTAGTAACTGTATATATTGTTATACCAGCGGAAGCTTGTTGATATATATACACTGAGTACAATTCATTCTATATATGTTTTTCTTTGTCTCTTTTGTGCTTGGTATTGAGGTTGCAAAGTGAGGAATATGTTTATGAGCTACATACGCTTGCGCTTAAACCTGGCTGCAATAAATTACTAAGAGCTGTTGGCTTTTAGAATCGGCTCATACATATACTTACCCGTTGCAACAACAATATAATGATGTTTGGTTTGTGGGAGTGACCTAAGGCAGTATTGGGTATTTAATCCCTGTATGGTCACTGGCGTGAAACGCGTCAGATGACGTAATTTGCCTCCCTGTCTTTCTACTTACCGTGAGTGACTGTGTTTATCGCAGCTCCTGTGTGAACTTTTAATCTTTCATTCAATAAAATTTTCATGTGAATTTTATAACAAGTGCTGAGTGCATAGTGTCTATACCAGATAGCAAATGCTGTTGGAAATGTTTGCTCTTACTAACGAGCTTTAACTACAAGTCTTTCTTGGGATTCCTGCTTTTATTTGAACCTTATTTTCAGCTGCTCCCTAACCCGATACTTTCCACGCCGAGTGCAGGAAGTTCGAATCAGTGTGTAAGCTTTACGCCGTGCGGACGACGGCACTTGGTCTCCCAAGATAAGTGGTTTTTTTACCTATTTAACCTTAACTATCCTTGTTATTTATATATATATATATATATATATATATATATATGTGTGTGTGTGTGTGTGCAAACACATTTCCACCCCGAAAAGCAGACCTTTTTTCAAGACTAAAGGGTGCTCCAATGGTGAATGTTTAAATAGATAATGTCACATCGGAAATATCAATGTGGGCACCAGGTTGCTAGAGGTTCTTTAGCACTCTATAGGAATAGGTTTTGGCACCAATTTTACAAACAGAAATTCCATAATATTGGCTAACATCAATTTAAACATTTACCATTAGAGCACCCTTTTGTCTTGAAAAAAGGCCTGTTTTTTGGAGCCAAAACATGTTGGCTTGTATCAAGCATGCTCAAATAGTATCCACTAATTTCTAGTTTGGATGTTTTTACATACAGTTTTGCATAATGTTTTTCTATATTATTTTCTAGGCATAAATATCATCACATTGTAGATCACCGTGAATCTTTGGATATCCTTTATATACTATACATTTACATTTTCTGAAGAAACACACATTTTCTTTTCTTTTTGATTTTTTAACCACTTATCACCAGACACACAATTCCATAAACTATTTATACTTTTTTCAGTTTTATATATTGGATTTACGCATATACACTTTTTCATTTGGATTTGATGTTGTTTTTATCCATGTTAATTACTTCATATTAACAATTGTACAATTATATTCTTATATTTTTAACTGAATCAGGATTCAGTTAAAAAGCAATCAAATTGTGTAATATTTTTTGCGTTCTACATGAACAGAAGAATAACTAACATACTCTCGTACCATTTTATTCAGTGGACTCACTGAAACAGACCAATTTTACACTGAAAATATTACAAAATAGAACTGTAGATATAGGAAGTTATATTCACAACTGAACTGCTATTTAAAATGAATAAACCTCATATTATATTGCTTACAATTCAGTAAATATCTTAATAAAAAATATAAAACAACAACTAAATACATTTACCCTTGAGCTTTTCTATAAAAAATAAATAAATCTGCAATGGTTCCATTTCATAATAGAAAAATTGAATAATTATTGTATTGTATGCTTAAAACTCATGTTCTCATTTCATCTTCATAATATCATCAATTGTTTGTATTTGCTAACAAAAGGGGATACATTTGATTATAAAAATGTTTCTATGTAGAACAAAAGACATCTATATTAGTTTTTTTTTTTTTTTCTATAATTCACATTGTTTATATTATTTTATTTGTACAGAATGATGAACATATCTCCAATCTGTTAAACTTTGATTCATTGTGCTAGTAATAATTGAAAACTTGCCTTTATACCAGGAACTGTGTGTTCTTTATAAATATTTTATGATATTTCATCTTTGAGAATGATCATCTTAACTGAGCGGAAAATGCCAGTAATATATATAGGGGTGAAAATTTCAGCAAATCCACTAGTCTGGAACTAGTAAGAATTTGCAGTGAACAAGTAATGTGTGTGTGTCTAATGTGTGTGCATGTGTGTGCGTATTTGTTGTTGTGTTTGTACATATGTGTGTGTATGTGCGTGCAAGTGTATGCATGTGTATATACAGTATATGTGTGTCTGTGTGTTTGTACATACGTGTGAGTAAGTACTGTATGTGTGTATAGCTGCATATGTGTGTGCGTAGGTGTGTAATCTTCTACATGTGTGCGTATGTGTGTAGCTGTGTACGTTTGTGTGCGTACGTGTGTACATGTGTGTAGCTTCGTACATGTGTGTGTACGTACATGTGTACGTGTGTGTGCGTACATGTGTAGCTGCATACATGTGTGTGTGTGTACCTGTGTACATATGTGTGTGTGTGCGTACATACGTGTGTACATGTGTGTGTATGAGTAGGGGTGGGTGTGGGGAGCGCTCTAAAAGAGCTGTGAGTATAAACTATGATTTGAAGTGTGTATACACTGTGATAGAATGTGTATGGATTTACCAAAATATCATAAATATAATTTCTTTGAATAAATATAATTTCTTTGAATCATAAATTTTTTGTGTGGTTCTGGTGTTAAGTAGTGTCTCTCCAAAAATGTGAACAAATAAACAAACAAAAACAAAACGTTGACTCTTAAAATTCCTCAAGGACAATTTTATAAAACCCTTCTATTTCTTCAAAATGTGTATGCACGGTGTATTATCACTGTACCTCTAAATAAATTGATACACAAATTGTGCTTCTAAATGGATAAACAAACAAATCGTGATGAATTTAAATCGTGATGAATTTAAATGAATAAACAAACAAATCGTGATGAATTTAAAAATGACTTAACTTCTAGATGAATAAACAAACAAATCGTGATAAATTTAAAAAACTTTACTAAGATAAAAAACAGTATAAGATCGTTTCAATCGTATTGTATGGTTATACCATACAATGAATCTGTTTAGAGCATATGGGGGTACATCTTTATCGTATAAAAATGCTAAAAGTTCGGATTTTTAATCCTTATGGTGAAAGTTCGGATTTGTAATCCTTATGGTTTTCTTAAGTTGTGGCCACAACCAATTCTAAAACAGTTAAAATCCAAATGTAGTACTGTGCTGTTGTTAGTTTGCAGTTTATTCTCCCCCTAACCGGACCTCTGATATTCCTTACCTCCGTGTTTATTTTCTTTGTATTACCTTGGGTTCTGGGAAGAGTGCTTTTGTAAGTAGGTCGAGTTCTCCAAGCGGCTTTGCCGCTGTTTGAATTTCCTCCGCAACTACTTCCTACCCTGATGTGCGTGTGACGTTGACGTTGTACACGGAGGACCTATCAGGCAACCGGATCGTGGGGGGAGTGTTTCTTGTACTGGAGCCAATCTTTCCACACTCGATGTCAGGTTTTCTACGCGTTTCAGCGCCGTAACTTGCGCCTTTATCAAGTTACGGCGCTGAAACGCGTAGAAAACCTGACATCGAGTGTGGAAAGATTGGCTCCAGTACAAGAAACACTCCCCCCACGATCCGGTTGCCTGATAGGTCCTCCATGTACAACGTCAACGTCACACGCACATCAGGGTAGGAAGTAGTTGCGGAGGAAATTCAAACAGCGGCAAAGCCGCTTGGAGAACTCGACCTACTTACAAAAGCACTCTTCCCAGAACCCAAGGTAATACAAAGAAAATAAACACGGAGGTAAGGAATATCAGAGGTCCGGTTAGGGGGAGAATAAACTGCAAACTAACAACAGCACAGTACTACATTTGGATTTTAACTGTTTTAGAATTGGTTGTGGCCACAACTTAAGAAAACCATAAGGATTACAAATCCGAACTTTCACCATAAGGATTAAAAATCCGAACTTTTAGCATTTTTATACGATAAAGATGTACCCCCATATGCTCTAAACAGATTCATTGTATGGTATAACCATACAATACGATTGAAACGATCTTATACTGTTTTTTATCTTAGTAAAGTTTTTTAAATTTATCACGATTTGTTTGTTTATTCATCTAGAAGTTAAGTCATTTTTAAATTCATCACGATTTGTTTGTTTATTCATTTAAATTCATCACGATTTAAATTCATCACGATTTGTTTGTTTATCCATTTAGAAGCACAATTTGTGTATCAATTTATTTAGAGGTACAGTGATAATACACCGTGCATACACATTTTGAAGAAATAGAAGGGTTTTATAAAATTGTCCTTGAGGAATTTTAAGAGTCAACGTTTTGTTTTTGTTTGTTTATTTGTTCACATTTTTGGAGAGACACTACTTAACACCAGAACCACACAAAAAATTTATGATTCAAAGAAATTATATTTATTCAAAGAAATTATATTTATGATATTTTGGTAAATCCATACACATTCTATCACAGTGTATACACACTTCAAATCATAGTTTATACTCACAGCTCTTTTAGAGCGCTCCCCACACCCACCCCTACTCGCACATTTCTATACATCTGATATTGGGAGCATATCAGATTTGGGGAAGCTAGTTGAGTCCTATCTACATATCACTCCACACTTTCCTTTTCTTACATGTGTGTGTATGTTTGTGCAAGTGTTTGCATGTGTACATACAGTATATGTGTGACTGTGTCTGTGTGTTTGTACATACGTGTGTGTATGTACTGTATGTGTTTGTGTATGTGTGTGTGTGTAGCTGCATATGTGTGTGTACGTGTGTAATCTCGTACATGTGTGCATACATGTGTATCTGCGTACATGTGTGTGTGTGCATACGTGTGTATAACTGTGTTAATGTGTTTGTGTTTGTATGTGTATGTGTTTGTATGTTGGCTAAAAGTGTTGTAGACTTGAGTTGTTCTTGTATATTATAAATCATCCTGGATGTGCTTTCTCTTAGAATGTTATGAGAACGACTTATAAATATCCTGTGCACATCCTAACAGAATGTGCAAGTTAACCTTATGTATCAATTCCTGCTTGCAATTAACCTATGAATGATGTTAAACTATGTTTCCTGCTTTGATCCAGTGTAATCTGTCACATTTCTGTTGGGGCTATGAATTTCCATTCATTCATTTTTTTTTTCATTACTAGAAGCACCCTGACTGTGTTTTGTTTTTTTCAATCCCCATGAGACTGAAGTGCATACATTATACTTATTTTTATGCTACTTTATTGCTAAGAGGGATATAAAACTGAACATTTAATATCCCCATAAAGATTACAAGTGTAATACAATTGATAGCGCAGGGTGTGTTATCTCTTGCTCAGCCTCGCACATGGAATAATGCACAACCTGGTATTACAAGTGGATGGTAAGTATTATAAACATAGCATATTGTATCTTTTAAAAGGGTTACCAGCCCCTGAACTAAATCATGAACATTTTTGACTTTTCTTTTAACCTTGTCCTGAAAAGCATGATGACGGATGTGCACTCTGTGATGATTCAATTAATTTAACAGTGCGGAAAAATGTGTAATTTAAGCATATCTGCCTATTTACAAGCAAGCTGAGAGAATGCGTATATAACTATAAACTGCTAAAGTTAAAGGAATATGAACGCCAAATTTTTCTTTCTTGATTCAGATAGATGCAATATTCTATCTTTCTAATTTACTTCTTTTATGAATTTTTTTGTTCTCTTAGTATCTGTTGTTGAAAAGCGGTGACAAAAGCTGAAGAGTTGCACGTGTCTAGAGCACTATATGCAGCAGTTTTGTAAGAGTGTTATTCATGTGCAAGAGCACTATTTTCTGCCATATAGTGCTCCAATCACCTACTTAGGTATCTCTTCAACAAATAATACAATAGGAGCAAAGCAAATTTGATAATAGAAGTAAATTGGAAACTTTTTTTAAAAATTGTATGCTCGGTCTGAATCCCAAAAACCTTTTTTTTTTTGGGTTCCATACTCCTTAAAGGGACACTGAACACAATTTTTTTTCTTTTGTGATTCAGATAGAACATGCAATTTTAAGCAACTTTCTAATTTACTCCTATTATAAAGTTTTCTTCTTTCTCTTGCTATCTCTATTTGAAAAAAAAAGGCATCTAAGCTTTTTTTGGTTCCGAACTCTGGACAGCACTTTTTTATTGTTTGATGAATTTATCCACTAATCAGCAAGAACAACCCAGGTTGTTCACCAAAAATGGGCTGGCATCTAAACTTACATTCTTGCATTTCAAATAAAGATACCAAGAGAATGAAGAAAATGTGATAATAGGAATAAATTAGAAAGTTGCTTAAAATTGCATGCTCTATCTAAATCACAAAACGAAAAATTGTGGGTTCAGTGTCCCTTTAAGGTACAGCTAATTAACATATCTGTTACACTGGACATTCACTGTTATGTTTGTTGTTTCCTTGGGCCAGATTACGAGTCAAACCCTATTATATTTTAAAATACTTAGAACACATTCCCCTGTTTGCAGAACATTGGAATGTGAAATATTTACAGTAAATATATAGTTAAAGCCTTTATTAAAATTAATATTTAATAAATATCGGCTAGATTACGAGTTTTGCGTTATGAGTGAAAAAGCTTCATAGCTGCTTTTTCACTACCGCTGCTATTACGAATTTTGCAGGTATACCTGTACCGCACACTTTTCTGGCCGTAAGACAACGTAACTACCGCAGCTTTCAAAAAGTCCTTTTTCAATGGGACTTCCATAGCGCTGGTATTATGAGTTTGCCTCTCCGGCCAAAAAGTGAGCGGTACAGCCTATACCGTCAAGATTCGTACCGTAAACTGAAAGTCAGTAGTTATGAGTTATACGCTACAAAGCCGTAACATAAAACTCATAACTAAAGTGCTAGAATTTACACTAACACCAATAAACTACCTATTAACACCTAAACTGAGGCCCTCCAGCATCGCAAACACTAAAATAAAATTATTTACCCTAATCTGCCACTCCTGACATCGCCGCCACTATAATAAACATATTAACCCCTAAATTGCCGTACTCCCTCATCGCAAACACTAGTTAAATATTATTAACCCCTAATCTGCTGTCCCTAACATCGCTGCAACCTATATTACTGTTATTAACCCCTAATCTGCTGCCCCCAAAATCGCCACCACTATACTAAAGTTATTAACCTCTAAACCTAACCCTAAGTCTAACCCTAACACCCACTAACTTTAACATAATTAAAATAAATCTAAATAAAACTTACTATTAATACCTAAATAATTCCTATTTAAAACTAAATACTTACTTATAAAACAAACCCTAAGCTAGCTACAATATAACTAATCGTTACATTGTATCTATCTTATATTTTATTTTTATTTCACAGGTAAGTTTGTATTTATTTTAACTAGGTAGAATAGTTAGTAAATAGTTAACTATTTATTAACTAACTAGCTAAAATAAATACAAATTTACCTGTGAAATAAAACCTTACACTAACACCTAACCTTACACTACAATTAAAATCAATTACATTAATTAAATACAATTAACTAAATTACAAAAAATAATAAACACTAAATTACACAAAATAAGAAAGAAATTATCAAATATTTAAACTTATTACACCTAATCTAATAGCCCTATCAAAATAAAAAAGCCCCCCCAAAATAAAATAAAAAAAACCTAGCCTAAACTAAACTGCCAATAGCTCTTAAAAGGGCCTTTTGTGGGGCATCGCCCCAAAGAAATCTGCTCTTTTACCTGTAAAAAAAATACAAACAACTCCCCAACAGTAAAACCCACCACCCACACAACCAAACCCCCCAAATAAAATCCTATCTAAAAATACTGAAGCTCCCCATTGCCCTGAAAAGGGCATTTGGATGGGCATTGCCCTTAAAAGGGCATTTAGCTCTTTTTCAGCCCAAACCCTAAGCTAAAAATAAAACCCACCCAATAAACCCTTAAAAAAAACTAACACTAACCCCCGAAGATCCACTTACAGTTTTTGAAGACCGGACATCCATCCTTAACGGTGGTCTATATATGTATAAATATGTGTTTATATGTGTATATATGTCTGTAAATACATTTATACACATAGAAATACATAAATACATATGTATATTGTACATATATAGACATACATATACTGTACATCTTTAGATGTGTAAATGTATGTATCTCAATTTTACAGCCCTTTGCCTTTTTATTTTTATTTCTAACACCTGAAACCTCATATCTTTAAGCCCTTTTTTGAATGGAATCTTTTTTTTGTAAATAATTTTATTAGATAGTGTTATTATAAGTGTAACTATACTTGTAATGTATTTTTTGTTTGTTTTGTGAAACAGTTAACCAGAGCTCTGAAGTCGCGGTAATCATTCTATTATATATTGTGATTGCGTTCAAGCGATTGTGTTTACTTTAAGTAAACCCAATGAGTGCAAAGCCCCACAATAAACCTATTATCGCTTGCTCACAAACATTTGCACATCACTCGTAATATCTGCCCTTTGTAAAGGTGTCTGGGCTAGTGAGATTCTTTAAGAATGCTCGCCAGTACTTCTATTTCCCTGGTGGAATTCTATACACCCTGTTCCAAATTATTATGCAAATTCTATTTCAGTGTCACAAAGATTAAATATTTTTTTTTTAGTTTAACTCATGGATGGCATTGTGTCTCAGGGCTCTTTTGATCACTGAAAACAATCTCGGACACCTGTGATAATTAGATTGCCAGGTGAGCCCAATTAAAGGAAAAACTACTAAAGGAGGGTGTTCCACATTATTAAGCAGAGCACCATTTTCAAGCAATATGGGGAAGAAAAAGGATCTCTATGCTGCTGAAAAGAGTGAAATAGTTAAATGCCTTGGACGAGGTATGAAAACATTAGATATTTCATGAAAACTTAAGCGTGATCATCGCACTATTAAGATATTTGTGACTGATTCAGAGCACAGACGGGTTCGTGCAGATAAAGGCACATTGAGGATGATTTCTTCCAGATCCATGCATCGGATAAAGAGAGCAGCTGCTAAAATACCATTACATAGCAGCAAACAGATATTTTAAGCTGCTGATGCCTCTGGAGTCCCACAGACATCAAGGTGTAGAGTCCTCCAGAGTCTTGCAACTGTGCAAAAACCTTCCATTCGGCCACCAGTAACTCACAAGCAGAAACGGCTGCATTGGGCAGAAAAATACATGAAGACTAATTTTCAAACAGTCCTGTTCACTGATGAGTGCCGTGCAACCCTGGATGGTCCAGATGGATGGAGTAGTGGATGGTTGCTGGACGGCCACCCTGTTCCAATAAGGCTGCGACATCAGCAAGGCGGTGGTGGAGTCATGTTTTGGGCCGGAATCATGGGAAGAGAGCTGGTTGGCCCCTTTAGGGTCCCCAAAGGTGTAAAGATGACCTCTGCAAAGTATGTGGAGTTCCTGACTGACCACTTCCATCCCTGGTACAGAAGGAAGAACTATGCTTTCCGTAATAAAATCATCTTCATGCATGACAATGCACCATCTCATGCTGCAAAGAATACCTCTGCATCAATGGCTGCTATGGGGATAAAAGGAGAGAAAGTCATGGTGTGGCCTCCATCCTCCCCTGACCTCAATCCTATTGAGAACCTTTGGAGCATCCTCAAGCAAAAGATCTATGAGGGTGGGAGGCAGTTTACATCCAAACAGCAGCTCTGGGAGGCTATTCTGACATCTTGCAAACAAATTAAAGCAGAAACTGTCCAAAAACTCACATGTTCAATGGATGCAAGACTTGTGAAGCTGCTATCAAATAAGGTGTCCTATGTTAAAATGTAACATGACCTGTTAAAATGTTTAAAAAGTTAAAATGTTCAAAGTTTGATTGAAATAGCTTTTGATTTCAGTAAATATGCTGCAACACAACAAATGACAATTAGTTCTTTACAACCTATAAAGTGTTTTGAAACTGACTGTGCATAATAATTTGGAACAGTGCATTGTAAGTTTTTTATTTTGAAAAAAAATACTGTTATCATTAGGAGGTTTGTTCAATAAAATTTGAATTGTACTCTTAATAGTTGATAACATGAGAATTAAGCTGACTGTTGTTTACATCAATTATTTAGGTAAATGAGAAATATATCATTGGCATAATAATTTGGAACAGGGTGTAAAGCCACTTTTTAACCTAAAAACAAGGTATCTCGCTAAGTGGAGAATACTGTATATTTGTATGGGAAGGAGATAAATATGTTACAAAAGTGCACAATGAAATCGTAATTTTTAAATTATACAAAATAAAAAATTTAACCATTCACATAAAAAAAACACAGGACAAAATGTATTGTTAAAGTGAATATAAATTTTGATGCTAAAGTGCCCGGTTTTAAAAATCAATTAAAAACAGGGGCACTTTAATTTATCAAAATTTACATTTCACTCCTGTTGTGAAAAAATACTTACCTTTTAAACTTGACAGCAGCTCCAGCTTCCTCCGGTCGTCGCAAGCCATTTCTGACATCAGAAATGATGGATAGGTCATCCTCCAATCACGGCTCCCCCCCCAGGGGAATCAGTGTCTGATTCAACGCCATGATTGGAAGAAGCCGGATTCCTCATTTTAGACCCAGGCTTTGCGACGGGTGGAGGAAGCTGGATCAGCTGTCAAGATTAAAAGGTAAGTATTTTTTCACAACAGGAGTGAAATGTAAATTTTGATGAATTAAAGTGCCCCTGTTTTTAATCGAATTTTTTAAAAAACAGGCACTTTAACATCAAAATTTACATTCACTTTAAGGTGCAAATCAGAAATCATAACAAAATTGTTTACCAAAAATTGTATTTTATCAAAAACATAAAATTTGTATGTAAATTACACTGGAATAAATTGTATTAAATAAAAGAGATGTTCATTAATTTTCGGAAAAAAAGAAAATGACAAAAATTTAATTTTTGTTATTTTCTTTGCATACTGAAAACGGAAATATACGAAAACGAAAAAGAAAATAATTAATGTGCATTATTTTTCTTTTATGTTTTCGTTTTTCTTTTTCGGATGATATTTTTATGATGAAGGCAGGCTTTAGTCAATGAATTAAAACCAGTAAGGAGCAGTGAATAGATTGACAGGTTCTATTAGCCTGTCAATGGAAGCTTGAGACATTTTCTGAAGTGGAAGAGGGAATTTTAAGTTATTCCTAACTTTTTATACCTAACGTTTTCAGTCTCAGACCTGTGTATCTGTGTGCTAGCAGTACCCATGTGACTGTTCCCCCTCACTGAGAGACATTTGCTATTGCTTGTGCCACTGCCTGCTTTATAGAGATTATAATATACCAGCACCTTGTGTGCATATAGATTAGTAGTTGTACATTGCAAGAGTTGTGTTTGTAAAAGGTTAATTATTTAATTTTAAAAAGTTAGTACAGCAGTTTAGTACTAATAGTTTGAGTTTTAAAATAAATTATTTTGTTTTTTTATTAAGTGATATTAGTTTTTTTTTTTTAATATTAATTTTTTATTGAGGATATACGAGGTGAAATACATGTTACAAGCATTGCAATTTCAAGTGTACCAATCAGTAAGGTTTACAACAAAATGTACAGAAAGATTACACAATTAGCAGTTTATCATTGGTGAGGACAATAGATTCCATTACATCATGCGTCAGTACTTAGCAAGGAATTGTCTCACTTAGCATACAATTTTCTGTGTTTTTAGTGACTGAGCTTCATTGGTGGTTATAATATACCTCCTCCTCATTTAACTTTATAAATAATAACAAACAGAATCTTTTAGTATGAGTCCACTGTTGACAATAGTATGTCTTTTAGTGACACTGTTGTGGTCACCCCTCCGGCCTCGATGATGGTGGGGAAAAAAAAACAAAAAAAAAAAACACAGGAAAGCACCTTGGTATGTCTTAATCCCTCCCTCCCCTTCCATCGCCTATTTGTTGGTATAGCAATCCCCATTCACCCCTCAGGGAGGCTGTTAGCATGAGTTCAGTATGAGCAAAGGTGATATTAGTTTTAAGTTTAAAAAGTTCTGGCGGCTGCTAGTTTATCTTAAAGGGATAGAAAAGTCAAAATTAAAATTGCAAGAATTAGATAAAGCATGTCATTTTAAGATACTTTTTAAAATCACTTCTATTTTCAAATGTGCTTTGTTCTCTTGGTATCCATTGTTGAAAATAAATACACACATATCCTACGCTAGTGGGAACTAGCTTCTGATTGGTGCCTGCACACATTTGTTTCTTGTGATTGGCTAACTTGATCTGTTCAGTTAGCTGCCAGTAGAGCAATGCTGTTCATTCAGCAAAGGATAACAAGAGAATTAAGCAAATTTAATAATAGAAGTAAATTGGAAAGTTGTTTAAAATTCTATGTTCTATCTGAATCATGAATAACAATTTCAGGGTTTTTCTATCTATTTAAAGGGCCTTTTTTTGTTTCAGTACTAAGTAAATAGTTAAAAAAAAAACAAGTTTAAAAAGTTCTTTCCTTTTGTTGCATTGCTGCTAGTGGCTGCTAGTGGCTGCTGGTGGTTTAATATGCACCTAGTGTCTCTTAAAGGGACTTTTTGTTTTCAGTACAAAGATAGTTTTAAAAAAAAAAGTTATTTGTTTTTAACTGTAATATTAGTTTTACCTTTTATTGCATTGCTGCTAGTGGCTGCTGGTGGTTTAATTTGCAGTTAGTGTCTCTTAAAGGGACATTTTTTCTGTACTAAGTTAAAACTACTAAGTTAAAAAATTAGATGTATAAATAAAAGAATAGGTTTAAAAATTGTATAAATGACAAAACTAGTGCTAATAACGCTGAATATAGTTTTAAAATGGCCAAAATCTGTACTGTAGCTCAAAACCAAATTTAACTAAAATTAAAATTTTATTTTTAAAGAAACAAAAATTTTGGAAGAAACAAAAAATATTTCCAGTGCACATCATTTCTATTAAATATGATAAATTGTTCAAAGTAAATGTGAATGCTCAAATGCAATCGCATTTAACGTTCAAACTTTTTTCTCAATCTGAAAGTTTGTGTAAAGAATTTCACTGAAGGAAACAGTTGCACTAAACTACACAATTAACTCCTAAACTGCCACACCCCAGATCGCAAAGTACCACACTACAATATTTACCTCTCAACCGCCCAACACCCCATTGCAAATTACCCCTTTACACCATTAACCCCTAAACCACCACAACCCCATCACAAAGCACCTACTAACTTCTAACTTCCTAACCTAAAATCCCCTAAGTTACAAAAAAAAATAAAATTGCTTTAAAAAAAAAAAATACCTTTAAAAAAAAACTAACATTACCTTAAAAAAGCTACTATTACAGAAAATAAAAAACTACCATTACAGAAAATAAAAAAGCTACCATTACAGAAAATAAAAAAACTACCATTACAGAAAATAAAAAAACTACCATTACAGAAAATAAAAAAGCTACCATTACAGAAAATAAAAAAGCTACCATTACAGAAAATAAAAAAGCTACCATTACAGAAAATAAAAAAACTACCATTACAGAAAATAAAAAAGCTACCATTACAGAAAATAAAAAAACTACCATTACAGAAAATAAAAAAACTACCATTACAGAAAATAAAAAAGCTACCATTACAGAAAATAAAAAAGCTACCATTACAGAAAATAATAAAAATACCATTACAGAAAATAAAAAAAATACCATTACAGAAAATAAAAAAGCTACCATTACAGAAAATAAAAAAACTACCATTACAGAAAATAAAAAAAACTACCATTACAGAAAATAAAAAAGCTACCATTACAGAAAATAAAAAAACTACCATTACAGAAAATAAAAAAGCTACCATTACAGAAAATAAAAAAGCTACCATTACAGAAAATAAAAAAGCTACCATTACAGAAAATAAAAAAACTACCATTACAGAAAATAAAAAAACTACCATTACAGAAAATAAAAAAAGCTACCATTACAGAAAATAAAAAACTACCATTACAGAAAATAAAAAACTACCATTACAGAAAAAAAATTACCAAAAAATCTAAAGCCCAAAATGAAAAAAAAAACCTATACTAACACTAAAATAAATGATAAAAAATAGCTCAATGACTTTGTGTAGGGCCTTAAAGGGATTTAATTATTTTTGTAAATAAAAAAAAAAAAATACTACCCCATTCTACAATACAAGTACCCCCACTAAAAAGGGTATTTGGTTGGGCATTGCCCTTAGAAAGGCATTTGGTAGGACAGGGCCCTAAAGCTCTTTAACTGCCCAAAAAGAAAAAAAAACACCCCAAAAAAGCCTATCACTAAACCCCAAAGATGATACTCACCAAACTTTAATTCAGCTCCTACATAATCACAAACTGTGGTGCTCCTCTTCTTTTTTGGCAGCGATGGTCCATCTTCATACTGGCGGCAGTGGTTCATCTTTATCCCGGCGGTGGTTGTCCATCTTCATCCTGATAGCGGTCATCTATCTTCATCCATCTTCTTTTCTTCTTATCTTCTGATTTTCCATCCCCTACGTCCTCTTAATAAACTCAACCACTGCCCACTGAATATGGAATGTGAGGCACCCCCTTTATATAGTGGTACCATTTCATTCCTAATCAGCCAATAGGAATATCTTTCACTCGTAATTTAGCCCCTATTGGGTAAATACAGTAATACACTCATTTAACAAATCATATGCATATTATGTCTGTTATATTAAGATCTGTATATGTTTTGCTTAGTTTTATTTAACTGATTATAGTGCATAAACCATTTGCATTCCCTAATAAATATAATATTTACTTTGGGTCAATCATTTATGCCAGAAATGAATAATTTAAAAAAGTTTTATATTTTATTATTTTTCCCCATATAAATTAAATAATAATAAATACTACTACTACTAATAATAATAATAATAATAATAATAATAATTATAGTGTGCAAATTACCTTATGACAATACAATAATAATTAAATGCAAAATTATTGATTAAAAATATTGATAAAATTATCCTTTTATGTTGAAATGTTAATATACTGGATGTAACATTGTAAAGTAAGGGGTCTATTGAAAGCAGCAATGGAATGGCTTAGCTGGGACCAGCATGTCGCCACACACCAACATTAACCCTGAGGAGGAGAGGTGAGCAACAGACTTTCTAGTGTCCTGGTTAATAGTTGCACTCTCTGTAGACCGGGGGTTTTTGCAATAAGAATAAGGGAGATTGTGTGAATGACAATAGTGTTGGTATACTTCATGGCTTCTTGCATAACTTATTCGTCTAAAAGACTAAAAGGGATGTTTCACATATTGATTCCCAGTTTGTTTGAAGCAACAGTGTTCACTGATACAGAGTTTGGAGTGTGGAGAAGAGGGTAATAAACTTTGCATGTAGTTTGTCTATTGAAAGCAGCAAACATTGTGCTAAGTCAGCTGAAGTAGCAAACTAGGAAAAAACTCATTCAGTTGGACATACAATTTAACAACTCTCAATGGGCCGAACTGTAATGAAATTGAACACAACTGGTAAATCACATGATTATCATCTACTAACTTGATGCAGTAGGACTGGCAAACCTAACTATAGCAAGTAGACGTATATTCATATTAAAAATCGTATATTCTTTTTCGCTTACGTAAACGAACATCCAAATGAATGCACCAACTAAAAATTTAAAGAAAACAAAAAAATACTGACGAAATTCTTCAGTATGTATTTGTTTCCTTTAAATTGTTTGTTAAGGCTTTATACTTACCTTAAAGTGATGGTAAACTGGTAAACCTTAACTAATCAAACGCCACATATTTAATCTTTGCCATTAAAAAAGTATATATGTACCTTTTTAGTTTTTAATCCATCTGTGAAAGGGTTAAATCCAGTGCGTATAGTAATGCTTCTATTGCAATGTTATGCCGGCCCACTCGGATGAGTTTTTTTTTTATGACAATTCCAGTGAACATCCAATCAACACGTGTGTCATTTGACAATCTTGAAGTCCAGCCCCTTTAAAGCCCTTTGAAAGCCTATGTAGAGAGTGGAAATGACTGCGGAGGAACCGACAATACCACATAGGATTTTAAATCTTTTATTATAAAACATATATATACTTTTAAAAAAAATAATTATGTGGTTTTACTAACATATTTTTCATTGTAATATTCTTATACTCTAAAATTTATCATCACTTTAACTCACTCTGGAGAGCATGATAACCTGATCATCTTCTTGCCAGGTCCATGGCCTCACTAACAGGAGGCTTAGCTCTCTCGGCACCCAGGACCTGCACTAGTGCAGGCCCTGGGAGCTGAACTGCTAAGCCTCCGGTTAGTGCTGCCAGGGCTCTAGCAAGAAGATGATTGGGTTAGTGAGCTCTCCAGGGAGCGTTAGGGTAAGTATGTATCTACAGGTGAACTTTTCACTTGCAGTTTTTAAACATTTACATTAGTTTTCACAAAAATGTATATAAATGTGTAACGAAAATGTGATTCTTCATTTAATTTTAAATTAAAATACAAACTAATAGTGCAAGGAACAGATATTCGGGGAAATACATTTCTGTGAAATAGGGCCCTCAATTCCCCCTGTATTTGTCTGTAAAATGTTGTCTATTGTTTCTCCGTTGTACTTTTATCCTTGTACCCATGGGCAGCGCTGCGGAATCTGTTGGCGCTTTATAAATAAAGAATAATAATAATATCCGGAACGAAAATTGTGTCCGAAACATTTTTTTTCCCCTGCACATGTCTAATAGCAAGCATTAAAGGGACAGTCTACACCAAAATTGGTATTGTTTAATAAGATAGCTAAGGCCTTTACAACCCATACCCCAGCTTTGCACAACCAACATTTTTATATTAATATACTTTATAACATTTCTGCCTGTTTCTAAGCCACTATAGACAGCCTCTTAGCACATGCTTTTGTATTAGCTTTTCACAACAGGAGACTGCTAGTTCATGTGGGCCATAGAGATAACATTGTGTTTACACCCAAGGAGTTATTTAAGATTTAGCAAAATACAGAACTAAATGCAAGTCACTAGATAATAAATAAAAAGTCATGTGATCAGGGGGCTGTCAGACGAGGCTTAGATACAAGGTAATTACAGAGGTAAAAAGTATATTAATATAACCATGTTGGTTATGCAAAACTGGGGAATGGGTAATACATGGATTATCTAAAACAATAAAGCCTTTGTTCTAGACTGTCCCTTTAAACAAGCAAGCTAGTGTGAAAATATTTAACAAATAAATGTGCAAGTTACAATAAGAGCTAATAAAATAAGTGTATTACATTTACTTTTATCTAGTTATCTTAAATAGCTTGCTTATTAAAACTATAACCCATACTAAATATATGAATAATTTTATATTTACTCAAGAATAGTTCTGTAAATAAGAATTATCAGCAGTTTAGTGGAGGTGAAAGTAACTGATCAGCTTTTGGGAATAGCCAAGGAAATTAGATAAGGAGGCAAGTGTGTAAAGAGAAACAAATAATGAAAAGAATGTCAGTGCTTTCTGCAAGCTCAGCCCAGTTAAATTGGCTATGTTTTCACAGGCAAAATAAACCCAAAGGAGTATTTTTTTTATAACATTTATAGCCTGCAGCTGGTATAAAAAATCAATGGAAACACTTTAATAAGAACCAAATTTACAGTGCAATGTCCCCTTAATAAAATCCAAATATCCTCCTGCAATTGCAGATATATTAAACAGATACTGAAATCAACAAATATGTGTAATGGATATGCAGTATATTTATACAAAAACAATGTTTAAATTTGTTTGTTTTTGGTTGTTGTTTTTTTTCAATCCAAAACCCTCCTTTGGACCCATGGTTATACGGATGATCCTGATATACAGTTGTATGATAGGAAATTTAGGTGAGAAACCAGTTTCAAACCAAGTCAAATATATTTCTTTACATAAACTTTACGTCACCGCTTTTAACTTTACTAGTAGTATAAAATGTCATACATCAATAACCAGAAATCTGTATTTCGATTTTTTTATACATTTCTTTCTGTAAACATTACATCTTAAGTTCAGTAAATTGTAGTAAAATTCTCAGGGGGCAGCCTTGATTCTATTGATATATATATAGGAGATGGATACTGCAGATATATGTTGCCTTTAAATCTAAACCATGGGCTCGATCCGATATGCAGCGTCGCCCGCAAAAGCTGGCGACGCCAAATTTTGCGTGGATTTGATATCTTATATACGGCATAACCTAGAAGTTACGCTCGTATATTTCTGCCTTCGGCCGTAGTTTTTTGGCCCATAGACAGGTATACCAAACCCACGCAGTTTGGTATCCAATATACAGAGTAAGGTCTTAAGTGGCGAAAATGGAGAAATCTTACTCCATTTTCACCTTGCCACAAATTGCAGGTGTAGTAAGCCTTACGCTGAGTATTGGAGCCCCGTAACTCCCTAAACTGGCTGCAAAATAAAACCTAACACCTAACGCATGAGCAATGTCTATCTACCTGTCAAACACAATCCCCCGCCGCAATACCTAATTGCAATACCTAATTTAACCTAATTTAACCCCTAAACCGCCGCTCCCAACCCCGCTGCCAGCTACATTAAATGTCTAACCCCCTAATGTGATCCCCCTACACCGCCGCCACCTATATTAAAATTATTACCCCTAATGTGAGCCCCTACCCCGCCGCCACCTATTTTAACTACATTACCCCCTAATGTGAGCCCCCTACCCCGCCGCCACCTACATTAAAATGATTAACCCCTAATCTAATCCCCCTACACCGCCGCCACCTATATTAAAATGATTAACCCCTAATCTAATCCCCCTACACCGCCGCCACCTATATTAAAATAATTAACCCCTAATCTAATCCCCCTACACCGCCGCCACCTATATTAAAATGATTAACCCCTAATCTAATCCCCCTACACCGCCGCCACCTATATTAAAATGATTAACCCCTAATCTAATCCCCCTACACCGCCGCCACCTATATTAAAATGATTAACCCCTAATCTAATCCCCCTACACCGCTGCCACCTATATTAAAATGATTAACCACTAAACCTAAGTCTAACCCTAACACCCCCTAACATAATTATTATTAAAATAAATCTAAATAATATTAATAATATTAACTAAATTATTCCTATAGAAGAGGTCGCCGCTTGGAACAAGACTTCTCTGCCTGGAACAGGACCTTCTCCGCCAGTCTTCAGGACAGGTAAGGACCACTTGGGGGTTAGACTTAGGTTTTTTTAAGGGGGGATAAGGTGGGTTTTAGAGTAGGGGTGTGTGGGTGGTGGGGTTTAATGGGGGTTGTTCTTTTTTTTTTACAGGTAAAAGAGCTGATTACTTTGGGGCAATGCCCCACAAAAGGCCCTTTTAAGGGCTGGTAATAGAGCTGATTACTTTTTGTAATTTAGTTTAGGGTAGGGACATTTTTTTTATTTTGTGGGGCTTTGTTATTTTATTAGGGGGCTTAGATTAGGGGTAATTATCTTAAAATTCTTGTAATCTTTTTTTTATTTTTTGTAATTTAGTGTTTTGTTTTTTTGTAATTTAGTTTAGTGTATTTAATTATATTTTAGTTTAGATAATTGTAGTTTATTTAATTAATGTATTGATAGTGTAGGTGTATTTGTAACTTAGGTTAGGATTTATTTTACAGGTAATTTGGTAATTATTTTAACTAGGTAGCTATTAAATAGTTATTAACTATTTAATAGCTATTGTACCTAGTTAAAATAAATAAAGTTACCTGTAAAATAAATATAAACCCTAAAATAGCTACAATGTAATTATTAATTATATTGTAGCTATCTTAGGGTTTATTTTATAGGTAAGTATTTAGATTTAAATAGGAATAATTTAGTTAATATTATTAATATTATTTAGATTTATTTTAATAATAATTACGTTAGGGGGTGTTAGGGTTAGACTTAGGTTTAGTGGTTAATCATTTTAATATAAGTGGCGGCGGTGTAGGGGGATTAGATTAGGGGTTAATCATTTTAATATAGGTGGCGGCGGTGTAGGGGGATTAGATTAGGGGTTAATAATTTTAATGTAGGTGGCGGTGGTGTAGGGGCTCACATTAGGGGGTTATCATTTTAATGTAGGTGGCGGCGGGGTAGGGGGATTCGATTAGGGGTTAATAATTTTAATGTAGGTGGCGGTGGTGTAGGGGCTCACATTAGGGGGTTATCATTTTAATGTAGGTGGCGGCGGGGTAGGGGGATTAGATTAGGGGTTAATAATTTTAATGTAGGTGGCAGCAGTGTAGGGGCTTACATTAGGGGGTTATCATTTTAATATAGGTGGCGGCGGGGTAGGGGGCTCACATTAGGGGGTGATACAGTTAATATAGGTGGCGGCGGGGTCTGGGAGCGGTGGTTTAGGGGTTAATATATTTATTGTTAGGAGTGAGAGGGGGGATTGCGGATAGAGGGGTATACGTGTCGGGCTATGTTTGGGAGGCGTGTTAGACAGTAACGGGAGATTTAATATTTTAGTCAGTTTTTGTAGGTGGCGGCAGTTTCTAAAGTGCCGTAAGTCACTGGCGACTCCAGAAATTTGTACTTACGCAGATTTCTGGACATCGCTAGTTTGTCAGACTTACGGCACTTTAGCAACTGCCGGCGCTGTATATGTGATAGCTCGCTGTGCGAGCTGAAACTACGGGCGGCGCAGGTTTCCACACTTGCGCTGAAACCTGCGCCATATATCGGATCACGCCCCATGATGTTAAATTTTGTAAAACTATGACCAGTCCTGCAGTTCATCTCCTAACTTATTTAAACATCTAAGGTTATCAACAATTGTTTATTAAAACATATGACCTTATATAATACTTTTTCTGGAAATGTTATTATGTATGGTTTGAAATGAATAAAAAACAGTGAGGGCTTTAATCTGTTTAAAGACACTAAAATTTAGATCTCAAAATAATCTTATATGTATAAAAAGAGAAGATAATTATAAAAAAACTATTGATAAAATAATTACAAATAACTATAAATGTAGCCAAATCTTACAAAAAAGAAAAACAATTTATGAATTAAAGAGAGTGCATAAATAAATGTGTTTTAATTAAATATAAAGACAATTAAACAACATTTAAATATAGTAACAAGTTATACTTGCATTATCAACTATAAAGAATTATGTCTCCCAATAGTTATCCAGTCAAAAAGTAACAACAAAGCATTTCAGAGCTACGCCCCTTCCTCAGGTGTCAACAGCTACATTTTCTTCAGTGTCACGTATAGATTGTTATCCTTGTTATGCATTATCTCCATCATTTACAGCTCTCCTATGTGCTTTACTGTCTAGACTCTAGAGTGATGTTTAAAGTATATTATTATTCTATGTTGAGCAAGAGTGAATCCCTTTGGCTTACATGTATTTCTATTCAAAAATGGTTTTGTCACATGTTTTAAAGACATTATTTTTTTTCCTGTAGCAGGATCAGATTAGGTGTTCCTTGCATAATGACCCTGCTCTAGGATGTTTGCAAACTCTTTGATTTTTATTACAGGAGGCTTGATCCAATATGTAGATACCAGCAGTATAACCAGAGCAGTGCAAATGCAAACGCAGACAGGAGCTCACTGCTAGCTCCTAGGTACATCCAACAAACATACTGCTAGATTACGAGTCTTGCATTAGCCTTAAAAAGCAGCATTGAGAGGTCCCAACGCTGCTTTTTACCACTCACCGGTATTACGAGTCTTGGAAGAAGTGAGCGGTAGACCCTCTCCTGTCAAGACTCCTACCGCATTTAAAAGTCAGTAGTTAAGAGTTTTATAAGCTAACGCCGTAACATAAAACTCTTAACTAAAGTGCTAAAAAGTACACTAACACCCATAAACTACCTATTAACCCCTAAAGTGAGCCCCCCACATCGGAAACACTTAAATAAAGTTTTTAACCCCTAATCTGCCGACCGGACATCACCGCCACTTTAATAAATATATTAACCCCTAAACCGCCGTACTCCCACCTCGCAAACACTAGTTAAATTTTATTATCCCCTAATCTGCCCCCCCCAATGTCGCCAACACCTACCTACATTTATTAACCCCTAATCTTCCGACCCCAACGTCGCCGCTACTATAATAAATTTATTAACCCCTAAACCTAAGTCTAACCCTAACCATATAATTTAAATTAAACAAAATTAATTTAACATAATTAAATAAATTAATCCTATTTAAAACTAAATACTTACCTATAAAATAAACCCCAAGCTAGCTACAATATAACTAATAGTTACATTGTAGCTAGCTTAGGGTTTATATTTATTTTACAGGTAAGTTTGTATTTATTTTAACTAGGTAGAATAGTTATTAAATAGTTATTAACTATTTAATAACTACCTAGCTAAAATAAGTACAATATTACCTGTAAAATAAATCCTAACCTAAGTTACAATTACACCTAACACTACACTATAATTAAACTAATTACCTAAACTACCTACAATTAATTACAATTAAATAAACTAAATTACGAAAAAACAAACAAACACTAAATTACAGAAAATAAAAAAAGAATTACAAGAATTTTAAACTAATTACACCTAATCTAATTTCCCTAATAAAATAAAAAAGCCCACCAAAATAATAAAATTTCCCTACCCTATACTAAATTACAAATAGCCCTTAAAAGGGCCTTTTGGGGGGCCTTTTGGGGGGCCTTTTGGGGGGCATTGCCCCAAAGTAATCAAAGTACACACCCCTACTCTAAAACCCACCCAATCCCCCCTTAAAAAACCTAACACTAACCCCCTGAAGATCACCCTGCCTTGAGCCGTCTTCACCCAGCCGAGCACAAGTGGTCCTCCATACTTGCAGAAGTCTTCATCCGATCGGGGCAGAAGAGGTCCTCCAGATGGCAGAAGGCTTCATCCAGGCGGCATCTTCTATCTTCATCCTTCCCGGAGTGGAGCGGGTCCATCTTCAATCCAGCCGACTCGGAGCATCCTCTTCAAACGAAGTCCTAACAAAGAATGAAGGTTCCTTTATATGACGTCATCCAAGATGGTGTCCCTTGAATTCCGATTGGCTGATAGAATCCTATCAGCCAATCGGAATTAAGGTAGGAAAAATCCTTTTGGCTGATGCAATCAGCCAATAGGATTGACCTCACATTCTATTGGCTGATTGGAACAGCCAATAGAATGTGAAGTCAATCCTATTGGCTGATTGGATCAGCCAATCGGATTGCACTTCAATCTGATTGGCTGATTACATCAGCCAATAGGATTTTTCCTACCTTAATTAAGACCTCTTCTGCCCCGATCGGATGAAGACTTCTGCTGTATGGAGGACCATTTGTGCCCGGCTGGGTGAAGATGGCTCAAGGTAGGGTGATCTTCAGGGGGTTAGTGTTAGGTTTTTTTAAGGGGGGATTGGTGGGTTTTAGAGTAGGGGTGTGTGGGTAGTGGGTTGTAATATTGGGGGGTATTGTATTTTTTTTACAGGTAAAAGAGCTGATAACTTTGGGGCAATGCCCCGCAAAAGGCCCTTTTAAGGGCTATTTGTAATTTAGTATAGGGTAGGGAAATTTTATTACTTTGGGGGGCTTTTTTATTTTATTAGGGGGATTAGATTAGGTGTAATTAGTTTAAAATTCTTGTAAGTTTTTTTTTATTTCCTGTAATTTAGTGGGGTTTTTTTCCGTAATTTAGTTTATTTAATTTAATTGTAATTAATTGTAGGTAGTTTAGGTAATTAGTTTAATGATAGTGTAGTGTTAGGTGTAATTGTAACTTAGGTTAGGATTTATTTTACAGGTAATTTTGTACTTATTTTAGCTAGGTAGTTATTAAATAGTTAATAACTATTTAATAACTATTCTACCTAGTTAAAATAAATACAAACTTACCTGTAAAATAAATATAAACCCTAAGCTAGCTACAATGTAACTATTAGTTATATTATAGCTAGCTTAGGGTTTATTTTATAGGTAAGTATATAGTTTTAAATAGGATTAATTTATTTAATTATGTTAAATTAATTTTGTTTAATTTAAATTATATTTAAGTTAGGGGGGGTTAGGGTTAGGGTTAGACTTAGGTTTAGGGGTTAATAAATTTATTATAGTGGCAGCGACGTTGGCGGTGGCAGATTAGGGGTTAATAAATTTAATATAGTTGCTGCGACATTGGGGGGCAGATTAGGGGTTAATAACTATAATGTAGGTGTCGGCGATGTTGGGGACAGCAGATAGGGGGTTTATAAGTATAATGTAGGTGGCGGCGATGTCCGGAGCGGAAGATTAGGGGTTAATAGTATAATGCAGGTGGTGACGATGTCGGGGGCGGCAGATTAGGGGTTAATACGTGTTAGATTAGGGGTGTTTAGACTCGGGGTTCATGTTAGGGTGTTAGGTGTAGACATATAATTTAATTTTCCCATAGGAAACAATGGGGCTGCGTTAGGAGCTGAACACTGCTTTTTTGCAGGTGTTAGGTTTTTTTTCAGCCAGCTCAGCCCCATTGTTTCCTATGGGGAAATCGTGCATGAGCACGTTTTGCCAGCTTACCGCTACCGTAAGCAACGCTGGTATCAAGGTGAGATGTGGAGCAAAATTTTGCTCAATGCTCACTTTTCTGAGGCTAACGCCGGCTTAAAGAAAACTCGTAATACCAGCGTTGTTTAAAGGGACTGGTAAGAAAAAAAGAAGCGTTAGCCCTGCAAAAACTCGTAATCTAGCCGTTAATTAAGTATTTCATTTTAAATAGGATTATTTTATTTAATTGTAGTTATTTTCTTTAGTTTTATTTAAATTATATTTAAGTTGGGGGTGTTAGGGTTAGGGTTAGATTTAGGTTTAGGGGTTAATACATTAAATATAGTAGCAGCGACAATGGGGGCGGCAGATTAGGGGTTAATAATTGTAGGTAGGTTGCGGCGACATTGGGGGGGCAGATTAGGGGTTAATAAATATAATGTAGGTGTCTGCGATGTTAGGGGCAGCAGATTAGGGGTTAATAAGTATAATGTAGGTGATGGCGGTGTCCGGAGCGGCAGATTAGGGGTTAATAATATTATGCAGGTGTCGGCGATGTTGGGGCGACAGATTAGGGTGTTAGGTGTAGACATAACTTGTTTCCCCATAGGAATCAATGGGGCTACGTTAGAAGCTGAACGCTGCTTTTTTGCAAGTGTTAGGTTTTTTTTCAGCCCAATCTGCCCCATTGATTCCTATGGGGAAATCGTGCACAAGCACGTTTTGCCAGCTCACCGCTACCGTAAGCAACGCTGGTATTGAGGTGAGATGTGGAGCTAAATTTTGCTCTATGCTCACCTTTTTGCGGCTAACGCCGGGTTTAAAAAAACCTGTAATACCAGTGTTGTCTTAAGGGAGCGTTGAAAAAAAAATGCTCTTTAGCAACGCACCCCTGTTACCGCAAAACTCGTAATCTCGGTGATAGTGTCCACAGCACATGCTTCAAAATCTTTCTTTATTTGGGGATAATTTTAGGGTACAGTAAACAGCAGCAATGTAAATTATCCCCAAATTAAGGATTTTGAAGCAATTACAGGAGGCTTGCACAGGGTACAGAGTACTTTTTCTGAATGCTTAAATGGACAGTCTAGTCAAAATTAAACTTTCATTCTTCAGATAGGACAGATGCAATTTTAAACAACCTTTCAATGTACTTTTATTATCAAATTTGCTTTATCTTCTTGGTATTTTTTGTTAAAAGCTGAACCTAGGTAGACTCATATATCTATAGCAGTCAAAATCTCCTTATCACAACTCACTTGTACTGGAACAGAAGATGTGAATCTTGCTTAAAGGGACACTGAACCTAAAATGTTTCTTTCGTGATTCAGATAGGGCATGCAATTTTAAGCAACTTTCTAATTTACTCCTATTATCAAATTTTTTTCATTCTCTTGTTATGTTTATTTGAAAAGCAAGAATGTAAGTTTAGATGCCAGCCCATTTTTGGTGAACAACCTGGGTTGTCCTTGCTAATTGGACAGCACCAATAACCAAGTGCTGTCCGTGGTCTGAACCAAAAATTTGCTGGCTCCTTAGCTTAGATGCTTTCTTTTTCAAATAAAGATAGCAAGAGAATGAAGAAAAATTGATAATAGGAGTAAATTAGAAAGTTGCTTAAAATTGCATGCTCTATCTGAATCACACAAAAAAATGGGTTCAGTGTCCCTTTAAGCATCATTTGCACTAATAATATACAAATACTGAACAAACAACATGAATATGAAATTTCATTATTTGCATTCGCCTAGATTTAGAGTTTTGCGTTAGAAGGGGTGCGTTAGCTACGCGTGGTTTTTTCCACCGCACCTTTTAAACAACACTGGTAGTTAGAATTATCTGAAGGGCTGCGTTAGGCTCCAAAAAGGGAGCGTACAGGCATATTTACCGCCACTGCAACTCTCAATACCAGCATTGCTTACGGACGCGGCCAGCTTCAAAAACGTGCTCGTGCATGATTCCCCCCTAGGAAACAATGGGGCGGTTTGAGCTGAAAAAAAACCTAACAGCTGCGAAAAAGCAGCGTTCAGCTCCTAACGCAGCCCCATTGTTTCCTATGGGGAAACACTTCCTAAGTCTGCACCTAACACCCTAACATGAACCCTGAGTCTAAACACCCCTAACCTTACACTTATTAACCCCTAATCTGCTGCCCCCGCTATCGCTGAGCCCTGCATATTATTATTAACCCCTAATCTGCCGCTCCGTACACCGCCGCAACCTACATTATCCCTATGTACCCCTAATCTGCTGCCCCTAACATCGCCGACCCCTATATTATATTTATTAACCTCTAATCTGCCCCCCCCCACGTCGCCGCTACCTTACTACACTTATTAACCCCTAATCTGCCACCAGTATTGTAGTGGTCTTAATAGCGCGAGCAGGTCGGCACTTAATGTGTTTATCCACACAACAGCCTATTTAGCTAAGCACTCATGGTGTGAAGGCAGGTGACGGAGCCAGACGCCTTTCACAGCTCTATTGACAGCTTCATCAGATGTCGGCGGAGCCTGTCATGTTTCACAGCTCTATCGGCTGCTTCATCGAGAAGTCTTTTATATTGAGACTTGTTTTATTTTGTATTTTTTATACATCAACGTTCATGTATTGTATATAGGCATATTTATGCCAAATACCTTGTTGTCCACTGTGACATTTTGCACACTAGCTTGTGGACTGAGCTACATATACATATCCATCTTTACACATGTTTGTGCATGTATCTCAAAGTATATCAATGTTAACCCCTTAAGGATTGGGCATTTCAGACAAAAACTTCACAAAAGACCAGAGAATTTTTGCCATCACTCCATTTAAACAAAAATAGAGGCTTTATATATTTTTTTTTTGTAGACAAGTATTAATCTAGGCCCATTTTGGTATATTTCATGCCACCATTTCACCGCCAAATGTGATCAAATAAAAAAAAAAAATCATTAACTTTTTCACAAACTTTAGGTTTCTCACTGAAATTATTTACAAATAGCTTGTGCAATCATGGCACAAATGGTTGTAAATGCTTCTCTGGGATCCCCTTTGTTCATAAATAGTGGACATATATGGCTTTGCTATTGCCTTTTGGTAATTAGAAGGCTACTAATTGAAGCTGCGCACCACACTTTTATTATTCCCAGTAGTGAAGGGGTTAATCAGGTAGCTTAAAAGGTTAATTTTATCTTTAGTGTAGAGATTACCCTCCCAACTGACACTTCCCATCCCCCTTATCCATACCTTATCCTTCTCAAACAGCTCTCTTCCCTCCCCCACCCCCCAATGGTCACCCAATCTTAAGTACTGGCAGACAGTCTGCCAGTATGCAGTTTTACACCGTTTTTTATTTATTTTTTATTGTCCTTAGTGTAGGATTACCCCCTTACCTTCCCACCTCCCTCCCAAAAAGCTCTCTAACCCTCCCCCTTCTAACTAATTCCCGCCATCTTAGGTACTGGCAGCTGCCTGCCAGTACCCAGTTTCTATTATTTTAAATGTATTGTAATTTAAAAAAAAAAACATTTTTTTGTAGTGTAGCTGCCCAACTCACTCCCCCTCCCTCCCTCCCTCCCTCATTTACACCTCTGCCCATCCATGATCCTTTCCCTACCCTCTAAGTGTTCCCTCCACATATGATCCCCCTCTACCTCCTCTACCTACCTTATTCTCCCTCCCTGCCACTCTCAGATAAAAAAAATTATGTAGCATAGTGGTCCCACCTGCTTCCACCCCCTCCCGCCCCCTCCACGATGGGCCATCCACCTGCCTCCCTCCTAACCCTCCCACGCCACCAACAATCAGCACCACTGCTGCATCAGTATCTCTGCCGTCAATTTCTCGCAGGGCATGCAGAAATAGTGCAATATCACAATTTTTTGTGAGATCGCGGCAGAGAGAAGCCCAGGACGGCAATGTCGTTCAGGGCACAACACTGGTCCGTAAGGGCTTAATGATCAGCGTCATACAGGGTACAGCGCTGGTCGTTAAGGGGTTAAAGCCCTTTGCCTACCTTTTTTTATTCTATCACGTGAGACCTCATATATTTGAGCCCTTATAACATTTGTGTGCAATATTTTTATTAATCATTTTTATTATATAGTGATATTATGAGTGTAGCTGTAGTTTGTAATGTATTTTTTATGTGACTTGTGCCACTTTTTTGTTTGCAAAATAGTTAACCAGAACTCTGAAGTTGCGGTAATCATTCTGGCAATCGCATTTACTTTCAACTAGTAATACCAGCGGTAAGCCAGACAAGCACAAACAGCTGCGATAAACCCTTTATCGCTTGCACGCAAATATTTGCGCTCCACTCGTAATCTGGCCCTTAGTGCCCTGAGACTACCTTAGTATATACTCATGTAAAAGAGCAATTTAAAAAAAAAAAAAAAAAAGAGAAAGGTAAATTTGATAACAAGAGAAATGTGTTCACAGAAGAACATTTTTATATTTAAAGGGACAGTCAGGTCCAAAAAAAAACTTTCATGATTTAAATAGGGAAAGTAATTTTAAACAACTTTCCAATTTACTTTTATCATCAATTTTGCTTTGTTCTCTTGGTATTCTTAGTTGAAAGCTAAACCTAGGAGGTTCATATGCTAATTTCTTAGACCTTGAAGACTGCCTCTAATCTGAATGCATTTTGACCACTAGAGGGCATTAGTTCATGTGTTTCATATAGATAACATTGAGCTCATGCACGTGAAGTTACCCTGAAGTGAGCACTGATTACCTAGAATGCAAGTATGACAAAAGAACTGAAATAAGGGGGCAGTTTGCAGAGGCTTAGATACAAGGTAGATCACAGAGGTAAAAAGTGTATTTCTATAACAGTGTTGGTTATGCAAAACTGGGGAATAAGTAATAAAGGGATTATCTTTCCTTTTAAACAACAAAAAAACTAGTGTTGACTGTCTCTTTAAATTGTACACTCTGTATCTGGATCATGAATATTTAATTTTGACTTCTATGGTACTTTTAAATACATATATTTTCCTTCCAAGTTTAAAAATAGTTAATCTGTACAGAGACTTCAGACATTCTAAATTATATGGTATATGTAGTATGTCTGAAAGAAATTACTATTGTGATTAGACAATATGAAAGCATGGTATTGGAAAATCATTTTTGTAGCAATTATTGCATGTTATGGAGCTGATTGCAGTTGTTTTTTTTTTTGTGAACTTGGGTGGGGTGCTTTAACCAATGGAAAATGGTCAGTCTCCTTTTTTAAAAAATACAAATCCACAAAGTTTGCTTTAGTAAACTTTACAAAAAGAAAAAGAGTTTAAATACAAATGTGGGAGTGAAGCCAATGATACCAAATACTTACACAAAACACCGAGCATTGGCGCACATCCACTTTCAAATAAACAAAAACATTTTTAAATGCTGCAAAAATTGCTTAAAATCAAACAAAAAGGGAAACTACCCATATTCCATTAGTTAAAGCAACCCACGCAAGCTCAGGTGTACTTGTGACAGTGTATTGGAGTTGTATATGAAGCCAGGGAGTCTCATTCTATTATACAGAGAAAAATCAGGATAGATTCAGCCCATAAAGGCAAAGTACTGTAGTGTACATTGGAACTATATGAATTGTCTTCCTGCGCTAAAGGCCAGGTTATGTGGTCCTAAAGCTAAAACATTTGAGGTGACACTGAATATATGGAAATAATCACTCAGGACATAAAATATGTTAGATATAAGCTAATATTTATTATTGATAAAAGAGATGATTAAAATATATTCTATGACAATTTATTTTTAAAAATTTTATTAAAAAATTGATTGAAAATTGAATTTAATTGAATTTGTATTAAAAAGCTGATATATTAAAATATATTCGGCAAAAATAACAGAGGCAAAAAGATAAAGAGATAATATATAGGTGAGGTGAGTGTACTGAGCAGAGGATATAGTTAGTATACACAGCACATATAATTAGTATGTTAGTATAGTTAGTGGGGTTATTATAACAACAGATGCGGTTAGTATACAACAGGTGTAATGAGTGCAGTGGATTTGATTGAGGTTGAAGTGTAAACTATAAAATGTGTCAGCTAAACGTGTATAAGCTAAAGGTGTGTGTGCTAAAAATATATTACAAACTAAAATAGTGTAAGCTAAACAGCTATAGATTGAATACACCTAAATTCATGTAGTAGACAGTTGTGCAAAAAAGCAATGTAAATAGAGCTTAGGTTAAAAGGTAAAGTTAATAAAGCTAAGTTAATAAAGCTAGAACAATGTAACTAAAATTTAGTATAAAGAATAGCCATTTCAAACACAATTGTGATAGAACTGTAAAGTGGATCTGAAGTTTTAAAAAAGTTCTTTTCTGTGCACAGATAAAGAGTATTGGCATATGCAAAATGTTGGGCAAGTGAAATTTTCAGTGCCGTCTCCTTTTAATATTAAAAGTACCTTGTAAGATCAGACTCAAAGTCTGTTTTGCAGTTCAATCCTATAGTAAACGCAAGTGAAGTAATCCGAAGTTCAGGTAATACCAGGTTACCGTAAGCTGCTTTTTTCAAGGAAGCATCTGTCAGGTTGTGAATATGATACCTTATTTCTTTCTTTCCTTGTCCTTTATGGTAAAGCCAGGTTACCACTTTGAAATTCGAGCAGCATACAGGACTGTTGTGGCGTTATTGTGGGGCTTCCGCGTCTGGAAGCAGAGTAATTTCTGTCCGGTCTTTTTCCTGCTGATGGTAGTCTGACGTCACAGACTACGGTGGCTCAAATTGGCCAAAAAGAAGTAACGCGTTTCGGTCGTGGACCTTTCTCAAACTTCTGATTTGCTCCGTGTCCGTCTTGGTCTTTATATAGCAGAGCTTATAGCTTGACATATGTAAGCACCTCCTTATTTATTGTCAAAAGGCTAACATCTATGGGAAATGGGCAATTATCGTTATAATCATATATGGCTAATGATACAAAAACTGATTAATAAATTACAGCTATAAAAAGAAAACAATATGTGTGTACATTTTACGAGTGGGGGAAAGTCATATTTAAAAACGTATCTTATAATAATGTGTCTTATAAAAAAATGTCATATATAGAAGTGTAAAATAGTATACTTTTTGCCTGCGAAGTTTTTGCTGATTTTTGGAGGCGACATTGCTTATAAGCCAATTATATTTTTGGCTTTTCTCAAAACTTACATAGATAGGGAAAAAAGGTAAAAACATTAGTAGGGAAAAAAGGTAAAAACATTAAAAACATTAAATGCTGCTATTTAGTCTATATAAAACAGATAGATTATAGAGGGGGTATTTTTGTACGTGTAAATTTAATAATTTAATAATGGATCGTTATGAATTTATACATCGATTTTTTAATTTTTTATTAAAAAATTGATTAAAAGATCTATTCATTGAGCCTATAACTACATATTAAAAGTCTTATGATTTAAAGTTTATAACTTAAAGTTTTATAGTTAGAAGTACATAACTCAAAATATTAAACTGTATTATATATTTCATTATATTGAACTATATTATATATTGTCTTCAAATGACAGTTAGTGTAGAACAAATTTAATCCCTAGACGTCCATCAGAGGACTAGAAGTTCAAACTATGTCTTATTTATTATATAGAAAATAATATAGATACTTTATTCATGCAGAAAACTCCCTAGATTGAACTCTAAATTCATGCCTTTAGGAGTTAGGGTATCTAGATCAAAGATCCATTTGGCCTCTAATCTTAGGAGGGCATGAGTTGGACTCCCTCCTCTCCAATTTCTCTTCAGTTTATCTATAATGGTATAGCTGAAATGTTTCAAATTTCCATTATTGCATGTTTTGAAATGTTTCGGTACTGGGAGTTCTTTATTTCTATCATCATTCATATGTTCAATGGATGAAATATGTTCTCTAATACGGCCCCGAGCTGTTCTATCCGACTCACCTACATACTGGGTTCCACAGCTACATTCTAGTAGATATATAATATGTTTGTCAGTACATCTATGGGTCCCTTTTATGTGGAATTCTTTGCCTGTTGTTGTGGATCTAATAGACTTTCTTTTTGTGGCATATTTGCAGGCCTTGCAAGTACAGCATGGAAAAAATCCTTGCACGTCCCTTCCCCATAGGTCTTTTTGGTCTTTCATATTTGATTTCTTTTTTAGATCTGTAGGTACTAACATGTTCTTTAGATTTTTTGATTTTTTATATATTATTTTTGGATATTCAGGTAGAGATGAACCCAAAACTGTGTCTTTTTTCAGGATGGGCCAGTGCTTTTTCATTATTCTTTCTATGATCTCTTTATTGCAATTAAATTGTGTTATAAATGGAAGAAAAATGTCTCCATTTTTTAACTTATCTATTTTGTGTGTGTTGAGCAGTTTTTCCCTTGGTTTATCTTTACACATAAGCATTTCTGCTTCTATTACTTCTTTTTTGTATCCCCGCTCTGTAAATCTATTTATTAAAATATTTGACTGTTGTAAATAATCTTCCTCGTTATTACAGTTCTTTCGTATCCTAGTGAATTGACTTTTCGGAATATTGTCCTTCCATCTCTCTAGATGGCAACTGGTCGCATGTATATAGTTATTTGTGTCAACAGGTTTAAAATAGGTTTTGGTAAAGATTTTATTTGCTTCTATTCTGATATCCAAATCTAAAAATTGGATATTTGAGTGGCTGCTGGTATAGGTGAATTTTAGATTGTTTAAATTGTTATTCATGCGAGATATAAACCAGTCTAGTTCTTCTATTTCCCCTTTCCACACTATCAGAATATTGTCTATATACCTCTTGTAGAGAACCAGGTTTGCTCCCAGATCTATGGAGTCTAGAAAAATATGTTCCCAGAGACCCATAAATAAATTGGCATAGCTGGGAGCAAACCTGGTTCCCATTGCTGTGCCACATTGCTGAACGAAAATTTTTTCCTCAAAAACAAAAAAGTTGTGGTTGAGGATAAACTTAATACTCTCTATAATGAATTCTTTTTGCTCTTTGGGTAGGGAGTGATCTTTATTTAGATAGAATTCGACTGCTTCTAAACCTTTAAGATGTTCTATACATGTATAAAGTGCCGACACATCACATGTGGCCAAAATATAATCACTTTCCCATTCTAAATTTTGTAATATATTTAAAACTTCTGTAGAGTCTTTTAGATATGAGGGGAGACTTACTACATATTTTTGTAGGTATTGGTCTACATATTGCGATAAATTTGCCGTAAGTGAGCCAATCCCTGATATTATAGGGCGGCCTGGGGGAGAAATAAGACTTTTGTGTATCTTGGGTAGACAATAAAAAAGTGGTATTTTTGGAAACTTTATTGACAGAAAGGCATATTCTTTATCATTCAGAATGCCTGATTCATTGGCTTTTAAGAGAAATGCATCTAGTTCTTTTTTGTAGATAGGGGTGGGATCTTTGTTTAGTGTTTTATATGTCTTATTATCGTTCAGTAAAGTATATGCCATGTCTGTGTATTTCACTTTATCTAGAATCACTATGCCCCCTCCTTTGTCTGCCGGTTTGACTCTAATGTTTTTGTTCTTTTCTAGTCTTTTTATAGCTTCATATTGTTTTTTATCGATATTTGAACGTGTCTTATTTAGTTTATTTTCATCTAAACCTTTAATATCGTCTAAGACCATTTTTTCAAAAGTTTCTATTGCTCCCCCTTTGATATGTTTTGGGTAAAAAGTGGATTTTTGTTTTAAGTTGGTGTGTACAAAACTATCTTTTTCCACATCTTGATTCGAAATTATTTCTCTCTCCAAAGAGGTTTTTAGAAACCATTTTTTGACTGTTATGTTTCTTATGTATTTGTGTACATCAATATACGTGTTAAATTTATTTAACCTTTGTGTGGGGGCAAAGGACAATCCTTTGTTCAAAATTTTTATCTCATTTTCATCTAATGGGTTTTCGCTAAGGTTGTATATTCCTTTACTCTCTATCTTTGTCTTATGCTTTTTATTTGTCTGTTTTCCTCTCCCTCTCTTTCCTCGTTTTCTGATGCTCTTCTTTTCCTTTGTGCTCTTGCTGATTGAGGTATGTTTGCTTGCGTAGGTGTTTGTGGATCTTTTTGTTGACTTGTGTGACCTTTGTCTAAAAAAGGCACTTTGTTTGATCCTATATTTGAAAAATTTGATGTATCTGATACTTCTGTGGATTTGCTTTTGTTTTGCTGCGATTCATTTATATCTGTATCTAAAATAGAATATCTATTTGATGTGGAGATAGCAGGTTTTTCATTAGTGCTTAGTAACCTGTTGAAATGATTGGGTTTGTGATGATAATCTGTCCTATTGTGGTCATCCCTCCTAAAATGTGGTGTATAGTGATTCTGATGGGTAGTATTATTCTCATATTCGAAATGTCTCTCGTGCTGGTATTGATTTCTCTCGTGCTGGTATTGATTTCTATGCTGAAATTGATCATTTTGCTGAAATTGATCTCTATGCTGAAATTGATTTCTGTGTTGGGATTGATCTTCGTGCTGAAATCGGTTTCTATATTGAAAATGTTTTCTATGATCAAAATGATCCCAATTGTAATGTGAGTTTTGAGAAGTATTTTCATTGTGGTATTGGTTTCTTCCCTGGTAAAATGTATTTCCATTTTGTTGGAAATTTGGGTGCATTATTCTGTTGTATTGTGGTCTATGTGAATTGTTATGGTTTTGAGGGTATCTATTCTGGTGGTGGTAGTAATTATGGTTTTGTTTATAGGGAGGTCTAAAGTGGTGATTTTTTGTATTTCTGGAAGTGGGTTGATTCTCATAATTTACATTTTCTATTTGTGCAGAATTGTTTTCCTTTGTAGTTACATTATTTATGTTATTCCTCCTTTCTGCTCTCCAACTATGTGTAATATATTTCTCAGGATTAGCTTCCATTTTATGTAAAGCATAGTCATCTCTGTCTCTTTTAAGTTTTTTGATTTTAACTAGAACTATTTCTTCTTTTGTATTTTTCAGTTTCTCTTTCATGGATTTCTCTTTCTCTTTAAACTCTGTACTCTCCTTAAAATCATGTAATTTAATCTCAAGATTAGAAATTTTTTCTTCTGTTTGGCTAATGATCGAGTTTCTATGTTCTAAAATTAATTTAATTAGTTTCATAGAAGCCTCTTCTAATATATTTCTCCATTTTTCTTTTAGGGAGTCATCCTCTAATTTAAATGCACATTCTTTTTTTATTCGTAAACCCCTTGGGACAATACTCTCTTTTATGTATGTCTCAAAAAAAGCACATTCAATTTTATGTTTCATTTCAACCAAGAGTAAAGATTCTAATTCAGTTAGTAATTTGGTCAGAGTTTCTGTGTCTATCTGAATACTAGGATTTTTGTTTTGTATAACATTAGCCATGTTAGTATATAGACTGTTTCTAAGGTCAAAAATGCTTTCTTCCTCTTTGTTTCTGCTGCTACTCTCCATGTCTGGGGATGTCAGACTGAATTGGAATATATCGAGGGAGAGAGAGAGCGCAGAAACAGTTCACCTCAAAGTACACAGGTTGATATCAAAAAATCCCCAGATAAAATTGATGATTAAAATCTATATGAATTGTCTTCCTGCGCTAAAGGCCAGGTTATGTGGTCCTAAAGCTAAAACATTTGAGGTGACACTGAATATATGGAAATAATCACTCAGGACATAAAATATGTTAGATATAAGCTAATATTTATTATTGATAAAAGAGATGATTAAAATATATTCTATGACAATTTATTTTTAAAAATTTTATTAAAAAATTGATTGAAAATTAATTTTAATTGAATTTGTATTAAAAAGCTGATATATTAAAATATATTCGGCAAAAATAACAGAGGCAAAAAGATAAAGAGATAATATATAGGTGAGGTGAGTGTACTGAGCAGAGGATATAGTTAGTATACACAGCACATATAATTAGTATGTTAGTATAGTTAGTGGGGTTATTATAACAACAGATGCGGTTAGTATACAACAGGTGTAATGAGTGCAGTGGATTTGATTGAGGTTGAAGTGTAAACTATAAAATGTGTCAGCTAAAGGTGTATAAGCTAAAGGTGTGTGTGCTAAAAATATATTACAAACTAAAATAGTGTAAGCTAAACAGCTATAGATTGAATACACCTAAATTCATGTAGTAGACAGTTGTGCAAAAAAGCAATGTAAATAGAGCTTAGGTTAAAAGGTAAAGTTAATAAAGCTAAGTTAATAAAGCTAGAACAATGTAACTAAAATTTAGTATAAAGAATAGCCATTTCAAACACCATTGTGATAGAACTGTAAAGTGGATCTGAAGTTTTAAAAAAGTTCTTTTCTGTGCACAGATAAAGAGTATTGGCATATGCAAAATGTTGGGCAAGTGAAATTTTCAGTGCCGTCTCCTTTTAATATTAAAAGTACCTTGTAAGATCAGACTCAAAGTCTGTTTTGCAGTTCAATCCTATAGTAAACGCAAGTGAAGTAATCCGAAGTTCAGGTAATACCAGGTTACCTTAAGCTGCTTTTTTCAAGGAAGCATCTGTCAGGTTGTGAATATGATACCTTATTTCTTTCTTTCCTTGTCCTTTATGGTAAAGCCAGGTTACCACTTTGAAATTCGAGCAGCATACAGGACTGTTGTAGCGTTATTGTGGGGCTTCCGCGTCTGGAAGCAGAGTAATTTCTGTCCGGTCTTTTTCCTGCTGATGGTAGTCTGACGTCACAGACTACGGTGGCTCAAATTGGCCAAAAAGAAGTAACGCGTTTCGGTCGTGGACCTTTCTCAAACTTCTGATTTGCTCCGTGTCCGTCTTGGTCTTTATATAGCAGAGCTTATAGCTTGACATATGTAAGCACCTCCTTATTTATTGTCAAAAGGCTAACATCTATGGGAAATGGGCAATTATCGTTATAATCATATATGGCTAATGATACAAAAACTGATTAATAAATTACAGCTATAAAAAGAAAACAATATGTGTGTACATTTTACGAGTGGGGGAAAGTCATATTTAAAAACGTATCTTATAATAATGTGTCTTATAAAAAAATGTCATATATAGAAGTGTGAAATAGTATACTTTTTGCCTGCAAAGTTTTTGCTGATTTTTGGAGGCGACATTGCTTATAAGCCAATTATATTTTTGGCTTTTCTCAAAACTTACATAGATAGGGAAAAAAGGGAAAAACATTAGTAGGGAAAAAAGGTAAAAACATTAAAAACATTAAATGCTGCTATTTAGTCTATATAAAACAGATAGATTATAGAGGGGGTATTTTTGTACGTGTAAATTTAATAATTTAATAATGGATCGTTATGAATTTATACATCAATTTTTTAAACATATCAAAGGGGGAGCAATAGAAACTTTTGAAAAAATGGTCTTAGACGATATTAAAGGTTTAGATGAAAATAAACTAAATAAGACACGTTCAAATATCGATAAAAAACAATATGAAGCTATAAAAAGACTAGAAAAGAACAAAAACATTATAGTCAAACCGGCAGACAAAGGAGGGGGCATAGTGATTCTAGATAAAGTGAAATACACAGACATGGCATATACTTTACTGAACGATAATAAGACATATAAAACACTAAACAAAGATACCACCCCTATCTACAAAAAAGAACTAGATGCATTTCTCTTAAAAGCCAATGAATCATGATTTTGAATGATAAAGAATATGCCTTTCTGTCAATAAAGTTTCCAAAAATACCACTTTTTTATTGTCTACCCAAGATACACAAAAGTCTTATTTCTCCCCCAGGCCGCCCTATAATATCAGGGATTGGCTCACTTACGGCAAATTTATCGCAATATGTAGACCAATACCTACAAAAATATGTAGTAAGTCTCCCCTCATATCTAAAAGACTCTACAGAAGTTTTAAATATATTACACAATTTAGAATGGGAAAGTGATTATATGTTGGCCACATGTGATGTGTCGGCACTTTATACATGTATAGAACATCTTAAAGGTTTAGAAGCAGTCGAATTCTATCTAAATAAAGATCACTCCCTACCCAAAGAGCAAAAAGAATTCATTATAGAGAGTATTAAGTTTATCCTCAACCACAACTTTTTTGTTTTTGAGGAAAAAATTTTCGTTCAGCAATGTGGCACAGCAATGGGAACCAGGTTTGCTCCCAGCTATGCCAATTTATTTATGGGTCTCTGGGAACATATTTTTCTAGACTCCATAGATCTGGGAGCAAACCTGGTTCCCTACAAGAGTTATATAGACAATATTCTGATAGTGTGGAAAGGGGAAATAGAAGAACTAGACTGGTTTATATCTCGCATGAATAACAATTTAAACAATCTAAAATTCACCTATACCAGCAGCCACTCAAATATCCAATTTTTAGATTTGGATATCAGAATAGAAGCAAATAAAATCTTTACCAAAACCTATTTTAAACCTGTTGACACAAATAACTATATACATGCGACCAGTTGCCATCTAGAGAGATGGAAGGACAATATTCCGAAAAGTCAATTCACTAGGATACGAAAGAACTGTAATAACGAGGAAGATTATTTACAACAGTCAAATATTTTAATAAATAGATTTACAGAGCGGGGATACAAAAAAGAAGTAATAGAAGCAGAAATGCTTATGTGTAAAGATAAACCAAGGGAAAAACTGCTCAACACACACAAAATAGATAAGTTAAAAAATGGAGACATTTTTCTTCCATTTATAACACAATTTAATTGCAATAAAGAGATCATAGAAAGAATAATGAAAAAGCACTGGCCCATCCTGAAAAAAGACACAGTTTTGGGTTCATCTCTACCTGAATATCCAAAAATAATATATAAAAAATCAAAAAATCTAAAGAACATGTTAGTACCTACAGATCTAAAAAAGAAATCAAATATGAAAGACCAAAAAGACCTATGGGGAAGGGACGTGCAAGGATTTTTTCCATGCTGTACTTGCAAGGCCTGCAAATATGCCACAAAAAGAAAGTCTATTAGATCCACAACAATAGGCAAAGAATTCCACATAAAAGGGACCCATAGATGTACTGACAAACATATTATATATCTACTAGAATGTAGCTGTGGAACCCAGTATGTAGGTGAGTCGGATAGAACAGCTCGGGACCGTATTAGAGAACATATCTCATCCATTGAACATATGAATGATGATAGAAATAAAGAACTCCCAGTACCGAAACATTTCAAAACATGCAATAATGGAAATTTGAAACATTTCAGCTATACCATTATAGATAAACTGAAGAGAAATTGGAGAGGAGGGAATCCAACTCATGCCCTCCTAAGATTAGAGGCCAAATGGATCTTTGATCTAGATACCCTAACTCCTAAAGGCATGAATTTAGAGTTCAATCTAGGGAGTTTTCTGCATGAATAAAGTATCTATATTATTTTCTATATAATAAATAAGACATAGTTTGAACTTCTAGTCCTCTGATGGACATCTAGGGATTTAATTTGTTCTACACTAACTGTCATTTGAAGACAATATATAATATAGTTCAATATAATGAAATATATAATACAGTTTAATATTTTGAGTTATGTACTTCTAACTATAAAACTTTAAGTTATAAACTTTAAATCATAAGACTTTTAATATGTAGTTATAGGCTCAATGAACAGATCTTTTAATCAATTTTTTAATAAAAAATTAAAAAATCGATGTATAAATTCATAACGATCCATTATTAAATTATTAAATTTACACGTACAAAAATACCCCCTCTATAATCTATCTGTTTTATATAGACTAAATAGCAGCATTTAATGTTTTTAATGTTTTTACCTTTTTTCCCTACTAATGTTTTTACCTTTTTTCCCTATCTATGTAAGTTTTGAGAAAAGCCAAAAATATAATTGGCTTATAAGCAATGTCGCCTCCAAAAATCAGCAAAAACTTCGCAGGCAAAAAGTATACTATTTTACACTTCTATATATGACATTTTTTTATAAGACACATTATTATAAGATACGTTTTTAAATATGACTTTCCCCCACTCGTAAAATGTACACACATATTGTTTTCTTTTTATAGCTGTAATTTATTAATCAGTTTTTGTATCATTAGCCATATATGATTATAACGATAATTGCCCATTTCCCATAGATGTTAGCCTTTTGACAATAAATAAGGAGGTGCTTACATATGTCAAGCTATAAGCTCTGCTATATAAAGACCAAGACGGACACGGAGCAAATCAGAAGTTTGAGAAAGGTCCACGACCGAAACGCGTTACTTCTTTTTGGCCAATTTGAGCCACCGTAGTCTGTGACGTCAGACTACCATCAGCAGGAAAAAGACCGGACAGAAATTACTCTGCTTCCAGACGCGGAAGCCCCACAATAACGCCACAACAGTCCTGTATGCTGCTCGAATTTCAAAGTGGTAACCTGGCTTTACCATAAAGGACAAGGAAAGAAAGAAATAAGGTATCATATTCACAACCTGACAGATGCTTCCTTGAAAAAAAGCAGCTTAAGGTAACCTGGTATTACCTGAACTTCGGATTACTTCACTTGCGTTTACTATAGGATTGAACTACAAAACAGACTTTGAGTCTGATCTTACAAGGTACTTTTAATATTAAAAGGAGACGGCACTGAAAATTTCACTTGCCCAACATTTTGCATATGCCAATACTCTTTATCTGTGCACAGAAAAGAACTTTTTTAAAACTTCAGATCCACTTTACAGTTCTATCACAATTGTGTTTGAAATGGCTATTCTTTATACTAAATTTTAGTTACATTGTTCTAGCTTTATTAACTTAGCTTTATTAACTTTACCTTTTAACCTAAGCTCTATTTACATTGCTTTTTTGCACAACTGTCTACTACATGAATTTAGGTGTATTCAATCTATAGCTGTTTAGCTTACACTATTTTAGTTTGTAATATATTTTTAGCACACACACCTTTAGCTTATACACCTTTAGCTGACACATTTTATAGTTTACACTTCAACCTCAATCAAATACACTGCACTCATTACACCTGTTGTATACTAACCGCATCTGTTGTTATAATAACCCCACTAACTATACTAACATACTAATTATATGTGCTGTGTATACTAACTATATCCTCTGCTCAGTACACTCACCTCACCTATATATTATCTCTTTATCTTTTTGCCTCTGTTATTTTTGCCGAATATATTTTAATATATCAGCTTTTTAATACAAATTCAATTAAATTCAATTTTCAATCAATTTTCTCTCTCCCTCGATATATTCCAGTGTACATTGGAACACCTTGTACATTGGTGACTGGCTAAACAGATTATGGCCATATTGTGTGGCTCAGATCCCAATATTAATATTAAAGCATAGGTGATTTTTGTAGGCAATTTTTGCAGAATTTTTAAATATTTTGTTTATTTGCAAGTGGATGTGTGTCAATATTCCCTGTTTTGTGTGTGTATATAGATCCACACTGGACTTGTGTCATTTTTAATATTTATTATAGTGACGTTTCGGAGCAACAATGCCCCTTGAAGAAGGGGCATTGTTGCTCTGAAACATCACTATAATAAATATCACAGTGAGTGCGGATCTTTACTATATTGGACAATTTATTTTTCCTGACATCCTGGCAATTGCTGTTTCTTTTGAGATGTCAGTGCAAATCCACCCTGACTGTTCATGTACACTCTACTGACATTTCCCCTTTAATTTGTGTTTAATGACTTGTTACACCCCCTGCATAGTATTATGTAAATGGTTTAAAATTGCTCTTTTATGTTTATTATTACAATTGAAATAGCTGTATTTGCTTATTGAAAACACCACCAATCAGAAAAAAGGCAGTACCTTAATATTGTATATCACAGATGAACACATACACTCATAGGACATTCTAACAATAAAGTAGGTTAATAGCTTTTATTAAAAAAAAATCATCTTGAAGACATAGTTCTGTTTTAAGTTTAATTTTTTTTTATCCATGTGTGATCTTCTGCAGATTTCTAAATTGCATCATATACTTTTGCCAGTTTGCTCTGGAGGACTGTCTTGATGCTTGTGGCTAATTTTATTACCTCTATTTAGAGAATATCAACTTGATACTTATTATACATAGTTTATGTGAGGCCTCGATCATAATACATTTTCATTCTAGATTTGACTGGTAATGAATATGTTGATAATCTAAAATCTAAATATAAAAAAGCCAACTATTTCAGAGTATGTTTGCATGACACAAGGTCTATTTTAAGTTCTTATTCAACTATGTGCAAAATAATTAGATTTTCACCTAAAGCCTGTATATCGGGTCATTTTAAAAAATTTGCAATTATATTGGAGATGTTCACATTTTTCTGTAGTGTAACAAAATAACAATGTCCACTGCTATGCAACTTATATTCACATTGATAATTCCCAATATGCAACAAAATTATATATAAATATATATATATATATATATATATATATATATAGTTATACTGGGGATAGGGTGCACAGAGATATATTGTAAGGGTAAAGCGTATTGTGCTGGCAATCCTAAATGTATATAACCAAATCAGTTAGAAAAGAGCTCTAACAATTCTAAAAGAGCTAAAGCGGATTACTGGCCGCACCAAAACAACCCTACAGTATACTTGGAAATGACATCCTAAACAGGTTTGCTGAACATATACATTTTAATAAAAACATAGCCAAAAAGGTACATGCTGAGAATAATGGCAATAATCAGATTGCAAAATACAGGTTGCAAGTGTAGTGCACTACTGATATCTGTGAGCTAGCATATGCAAGGTTAATGTCAACTCATGAGAAAGTCCATCTCTAATACCGGGCACTTGAGTGTTAAAAACACGCTCCGGTTATAGTTTAGACAGAATACCGTCCTTGATATCTCATTGGTGTATGTTTGATCCGGTACCGGATTTGAGACAATAGTATGAGAGTCCAAGAGTGGTAATTACACCGTTGAAAACTTAATCCCATGTGCAAGTGACACATCAAACTTCAAACTTTCAGAGTGCAAGACTTATTACTGCATGGCTTACCTTCGCTCTCTTCACACACTCTACGGTATTACCTGACAGGATCTCATCCGTGGTGTGACTTACAGCGGTGTATTTCGCCTATGCAGCTCTTCACTTGCTCAGATATTCAAACTTGATATCGCCAGATTCACAGCAAATCCACCATGCTGGCCTCCTCCACACTGTGTCTTGTTCACAACATTACGCGTTTCGCCCCTCCCCCTTTCCGGGCTGAACTCAGGGCTTCATCAGATGTGTCTGATTAGACACCACAACAAACTTTATAACACTAGTGCAGATACAAAGTTACACCCCCTTCATGAATTTTAAAGGGGAATGTATAGTGCATGTAAATTTCAATGGCTACAATTAAATACCTAGATACATTTAATATACAACTAAACTATACAATATAGCATATTACAATTTCCAAATTTTTGGAAGTTGCTTGATACATAATGATATACAGCCTTAAGCTATAGCTTTAATTTTTACACTGAAAAACACTTATGTGAACATATCAAGATGCTCACTTCTAAGCACACATATGTTTAAGCAGTGTATTGTGTAGTAAGGAATATATTTACAGAAAACAAGAAAATTCAATTTTTTCATTCAAACCAAGGGGAGAGAGGGTGTTAAGTCTGTACATCCAGCGTGACTCGTGCTGGAGCAATAGTTGGTCAATATTACCTCCTCTCCTCCTTGGCTTGATATGCTCAATACCCAGTACTCTAAGGAGAGAATAATCAGAATTATGCATTTTTTGGAAATGTCTGGCAACTGGACTGTCCGACTCCTTGTCCTTAATGCTATCTCTGTGTTCCCTCACCCTTTCTTTTAATTCTCGTGTCATTTTCCCAATATAGAATTTGGGACACGAGCAGTTTAACATATAGATTACATTTGTGGTGTTGCAGACTATTCTTTCATTTATGTGGTAAGACCTTTCAGAATATTCAGTGCAAAAATTTGAGGCTTTAACAATGTACTTGCAGTACACACATCTGCCACAAGGTTCGCAACCCTTCCTAGTTTGTGCCTGTGTTAGCCAATTTTTTGGGGTATCTCTTTGGAACTCACTATGGACTAATTTATCCTTAATGCTGGGTGCTCTTTTGGCTGTGAGCAGTGGGTACTCAGAAATATATTTAGCAATTGAACTGTCATTTGATAAAATGTGCCAATGTTTGTTAAGGATGTTGCGCAATTTATTCCAATGGGAATTATATTTAGTTATTAGACGAATTTCAGTCTCTTCCTTAGGCTTTTCAGTTGCTCTATATAGTAATTCATTTCTGGGTTTCTGCCTAGCCCTAAGCCATCCTTTCCTTACTTGATTTTTAGAGTATCCTCTCTGAAGAAACCTCTGAGCCATCTCACCGGCCTGCTTTTCAAAATCTGGTTCAGTGGAACAGCATCTCTTGAGCCTCAAGAACTGTCCCACTGGAATACCATTTTTTAACGCTTCCGGGTGATGACTAGAGCCATATAACAGATTATTAGTTGCTGTTTCTTTTCGAAACACTTTACTTTTTAGTAATCCAGTTTCTATAGTCAATTTGAGATCCAAAAAGGTAGTTTCCTTATTACTTATTTGGTGAGTTAAGAACAAATTTCTGTTGTTTTTGTTCAATATCTCAACAAATTTATTGGCCGAAACTTCATCCCCTTTCCACAAGACCAGGATGTCATCCACATAGCGCAGCCATAGGGCGACGTGAGCCTCCACCCATATATCTAATTCCTGGAAGACATCAACTGCCTCCCAGACACCCAGATGGAGACAGGCATAGGCATATATATATATATATATATATATACTGGTATATATATACTGGTATCTATCTATATATATATATATATATATATATATATATATATATATATATATATATATATATATATACACAGTATATGTAATAGTTATTCTGTGAACGATTGTCTTTGCTAAAATTCTACACATTTGAAATCTATTTTTTTCTACAACTCCAAGATGCACTTTTTGAAATAGTGTGAATATGGATTTATGGATATAGACTTGTATGTATTCATAGTTCACCTAAATCTTTCAATTTACATGAATTTCATTTAGTTGGAATTCTTTTTCAAAAGGTTAGACAATTTGTATATTTTCTTTGAAGGATTTAGACTATAATTTGCCCCATTAGGTTTAACAGTATCTGATATTTACCTTATTTGCCCTCTTCGTTCAGTGTTCTTGTTAGTTGACAAGATAGAACAGGTGGTGCTGAGCATTAGAATGTGGCAAGCACATTAGTCATAAACGCAGATCTTTCTGGTTCAAAATAAAGATGCAGATTCAAAGATCTGAGCATTTGGTGGTTCACAAACAATAGATATTATGTAACATTTTTTTTAATGAAATGTCTCAATAACACATCAATAAAAATGACAATCTATTTTTTTCTGAGCTCGTCTGTCCAATGTTTTCTACAAATAAGCCAAAAATCTGTTATTGAGAGATATTCAGCAACATAACAAAATCATAAACATGCAATGTTTTATTAGTAGGTTATGATCATATTAATTGTTTTTTATGTTTTGTGTTATAAATTATTACAAATTGTACAAATATTATAAAGAATGTTTAAGCAGTCAGAAAATCTAGAAAAATATATTTTATTACAGGTGTTATTCAGATCCAAAAGTCTTATAGAAGTGAACTTTGTGGGGGTCTATTAATCAAAGCACAAATATAAAGAATTCCTTAGAATTCCCATCTCTGAGGTTACTAAAAATGGTTTAAAAAATGCAAATCTTTAGCCCTGAGTAACATTATATGTTATCAAATTTCTTAAATTTTTTATGTCACCACCTCACATGAAATAAAGATAAAATCTTACCAGAAGACGATACAACAGTAAATTCTAGCTTTTGCAATGACACTTCAACTGTAATATTATAAATGTAGCTTGTGCCTTCAACATAGCAATATTAACCTATATAGGAATTTGTGTATGCCATCAATAAAGCAATTTGCGGAAAAAAGTTTGCCTCATCAATGTAGTGTGCATTGCTTCATTAATTTAGCAAGCTATCGTCTAGATTTAGAGTCTTGCGTTAGCCTTAAAAAGCAGCATTAAGGGGTCCTAACGCTGCTTTTTAACGCCCGCGGTTATTATGAGTCAGGCGGGAAAGGGTCTACCGCTCACTTTTTTTCCGCGATTTTAGCATACCGCAAATCCCCTTACGTCAATTGCATATCCTATCTTTTTAATGGGATTTGCCTAACGTCTGTATTACAATCACTTTAAAAAGTGAGCGGTACACCCTCTACCTCCAAGACTCCTACCGCATTTAAAAGTCAGTAGTTAAGAGTTTTATGGGCTAACGCTGTAACATAAAGCTCTTAACTAAAGTGCTACAAAGTACACTAACACCCATAAACTACCTATTAACCCCTAAACCGAGCCCCCCCCCCCATCGCAAACACTATAATAAAATTATTTAACCCCTAATTTGCCGACTGGACATCACCGCCACTTTAATAAATGTATTAACCCCTAAACCGCCGCACTCCCGCCTCGCAAACACTAGTTAAATTTTATTAACCACTAATCTGCCGTACCTAACATCGCTGATACCTACCTACATTTATTAACCCCTAATCTGCCAACCCCAACGTCGCCGCTACTATATTAAAGTTATTAACCCCTAAACCTAAGTCTAACCCTAACCCTAACACCCCCTAACTTAAATATAATTTAAATTAAACTAAATAAATTTTACATAATTAAATAAATTATTCCTATTTAAAACTAAATACTTACTGATAAAATAACCCTAAGCTAGCTACACTATAACTAATAGTTACATTGTAGCTATCTTAGGATTTATATTTATTTTACAGGCAACTTTGTATTTATTTTAACTATGTACAATAGTTATAAAATAGTTATTAACTATTTTATAACTACCTAGCTAAAATAAGTACAAAATTACCTGTAAAATAAACCCTAACCTAAGTTACAATTACACCTAACACTACACTATAATTAAACTAATTAACTAAACTACCTACAATTAATTACAATTAAATAAAATAAACTAAATTACAAAAAAACAAACACTAAATTACAGAAAAAAAAGAATTACAAGAATTTTAAACTAATTACACCTAATCTAATCCCCCTAATAAAATAAAAAGCTCCCCAAAATAATAAAATTCCCTACCCTATACTAAATTACAAATAGCCCTTAAAAGGGCTTTTTGCGGGGCATTGCCCCAAAGAAATCAGCTCTTTTACCTGTAAAAAAAAAAATACAATACCCCCCCAACATTAAAACCCACCACCCACAGCCAATCGGAATTAAGGTAGGAAAAATCCTATTGGCTGATGCAATCAGCCAATAGGATTGAAGTTCAATCCGATTGGCTGATCCAATCAGCCAATAGGATTGAGCTTGCATTCTATTGGCTGTTCCAATCAGCCAATATAATGCAAGGTCAATCCTATTGGCTGATTGCATCAGCCAATATGATTTTTCCTACCTTAATTCCGATTGGCTGATAGGATTCTATCAGCCAATTGGAATTCAAGAGACACCATCTTGGATGACATCACTTAAAGGAACCTTCATATAGTCGTCGGATCAAGAAGGAAGAGGATGCTCCGCGTCGGATGTATTTTTTTTTTTTACAGGTAAAAGAGTTGATTACTTTGGGGCAATCCCCCAGCAAAAAGCGCTTTTAAGGGCTATTTGTAACTTAGTATAGGGTAGGGAATTTTTATTATTTTGGGGGGCTTTTTTATTAGGGGGGATTAGATTAGATGTAATTAGTTTAAAATTCTTGTAATTTTTTTTTTCTGTAATTTAGGGCTCGATCCTATAAAGATCGTAGTTTGCGGCGCAAGCGAGGGAACCACCGCCGTCCAAAGTTTCAGCTCGCAACTCGAGCTATCCTATATACGGCACCATCAGAGGCTAAAGTGCCGTAAGTCTCACAAACCAGCGATGTCCAGAAATCTGCGTAAGTACAAATTTCTGGAGTCGCCAGTGACTTACGGCACTTTAGAAACTGCCGGCGCCTACAAAACCTGACTAAAGTTATAAAATCACCCGTACTGTCTAACACACCTAACAAACATAGCCTGACACGTCTAACCCTCTATCCACTATCCCCCCTCACTATCCTAACAATAAAAAATGTATTAACCCCAAACCGCTGCTCCCGGACACCACCGCCAGCTATATTAAATCTATAACCCCCTAATGTGAGCCCCTACCCCACCGCCATCTATCTTACCTACCCCCTAAAGTGAGCCCCCTACCCCGCCGCCATCTATCTTACCTACCCCCTAAAGTGAGCCCCCTACCCTGCCGCCATCTATCTTACCTACCCCCTAAAGTGAGCCCCCTACCCCGCCGCCATCTATCTTACCTACCCCATAAAGTGAGCCCCCTACCCCGCCGCCATCTATCTTACCTACCCCCTAAAGTAAGCCCCTACCCCGCTGCCATCTATCTTACCTACCCCCTAAAGTGAGCCCCCTACCTTGCCGCCATCTATTTTAAAAATATTAACCCCTAATTTAATCCCCCTACACTGCCGCCAGCTATATTAACTATATTAACCCTAATTATATTAGGGTTAATATAGTTAATATAGTTATTATATTATATATATATTAACTATATTAACCCTAATTATATTAGGGTTAATATAGTTAATATCGTTATTATATATATATATATATATATATATATATATATATATATTAAGTATAATAACCCTATCTAACTCTAACATCCCTAACTAAATTCTTATTAAAATAAATCTAATTAATATTAATATTATTAATTAAAATATTCCTATTTAAATCTAAATACTTACCTATAAAATAAACCCTAAGATAGCTACAATATAATTAATAATTACATTGTAGCTATTTTAGGGTTTATATTTATTTTACAGGTAACTTGGTATTTATTTTAACTAGGTACAATAGCTATTTAATAGTTAATAACTATTTAATAGCTACCTAGTTAAAATAATTACCAATGTACCTGTAAAATAAATCCTAACCTAAGTTACAAATACACCTACACTATCACTAAATTAAATAAACTACAAATATCTAATCTAAATCTAAATACACCTATTCTAAGCCCCCTAAAAAAATAATAAAGCCCCCCAAAATAAAAAAATTTCCCTACCCTATTCTAAATTTAAAAAGTTCAACGCTCTTTTACCTTACCAGCCCTTAAAAGGGCCTTTTGCGGGGCATGCCCCAAAGAATTCTGCTCTTTTGACTGTAAAGAAAAACACAATACCACCCCCCAACATTACAACCCACCACCCACATACCCCTATTCTAAACCCACCCAAACCCCCCTTAAAAAACCTAACACTACCCCCCTGAAGATCTCCCTACCTTGTCTTCACCCAGCCGGGCCGAACTCTTTATCCGATCCGGGCGATGTCCAATCAAGCTGTAGTGAAGTCTTCTTCCATCCGGGCGATGTCTTCAATCAAGCGGCAGTGAAGTCTTCTTCCATCCAGTGATGTCTTCAATCAAGCGGCAGTGAAGTCTTCTTCCATTCGGCGATGTCTTCTTCCATCCGGCGATGTCTTCAAGCAAAGCGATATCTTCAATCTTCTTTCTTCGCTCCTCCGCCGCGGAGCATCCATCCGGCACGACGACTTCCCGACGAATGAGGTACCTTTAAATGACGTCATCCAAGATGGCGTCCGTCGAATTCCGATTGGCTGATAGGGTTCTATCAGCCAATCGGAATTAAGGTAGAAAAATCTGATTGGCTGATTGAATCAGCCAATCAGATTCAAGTTCAATCCGATTGGCTGAAGTCTTCTTCCATCCGGCAATGTCTTCTTCCATCCGGCGATGTCTTCAAGCAAAGCGGCATCTTCAATCTTCTTTCTTCGCTCCTCCGCTGCGGAGCATCCATCCGGCACGACGACTTCCCAACGAATGAGGTACCTTTAAATGACGTCATCCAATATGGCGTCCGTCGAATTCCGACGGACGCCATATTGTAGGAGCAAAGAAAGAAGATTGAAGATGCCGCTTTGCTTGAAGACATCGCCGGATGGAAGAAGACTTCACTGCCGCTTGATTGAAGACATCGCCGGATGGAAGAAGACTTCACTGCCGCTTGATTGAAGACATCACCCGGATGGAAGAAGACTTCACTGCCGCTTGATTGGACATCGCCCGGATCGGATGAAGAGTTCGGCCCGGCTGGGTGAAGACAAGGTAGGGTGATATTCAGGGGGGTAGTGTTAGGTTTTTTTTAAGGGGGGTTTGGGTGGGTTTAGAATAGTGGTATGTGGGTGGTGGGTTGTAATGTTGGGGGGTGGTATTGTGTTTTTCTTCTACAGGCAAAAGAGCAGAATTCTTTGGGGCATGCCCCGCAAAAGTCCCTTTTAAGGGCTGGTAAGGTAAAGGAGCTTTTAACTTTTTTAATTTAGAATAGGGTAGGGAATTTTTTTTATTTTGGGGGGCTTTATTATTTTATTAGGGGGCTTAGAATAGGTGTAATTAGCTTAAAAATCTTGTAATCTTTTTTTTTATTTTTTGTAATTTAGTGTTTGTTTTTTTTGTAATTTAGTTAAGATTATTTTATTGTATTTTAGTTTAGATATTTGTAGTTTATTTAATTTAGTGATAGTGTAGGTATATTTGTAACTTAGGTTAGGATTTATTTTACAGGTAAATTGGTAATTATTTTAACTAGGTAGCTATTAAATAGTTATTAACTATTTAATAGTTATTGTACCTAGTTAAAATAAATACCAAGTTACCTGTAAAATAAATATAAACCCTAAAATAGCTACAATGTAATTATTAATTATATTGTAGCTATCTTAGGGTTTATTTTATAGGTAGGTATTTAGATTTAAATAGGAATATTTTAATTAATAATATTAATATTAATTAGATTTATTTTAATAAGAATTTAGTTAGGGATGTTAGAATTAGATAGGGTTATTATACTTAATATATATATAATATAATAACGATATTAACTATATTAACCCTAATATAATTAGGGTTAATATAGTTAATATATATAATATAATAACTATATTAACTATATTAACCCTAATATAATTAGGGTTAATATAGTTAATATAGCTGGCGGCGGTGTAGGGGGATTAAATTAGGGGTTAATATTTTTAAAATAGATGGCGGCGGTGTAAGGGGCTCACTTTAGGGGGTAGGTAAGGTAGATGGCGGCGGGGTAGGGGCTCACTTTAGGGGGTAGGTAAGATAGATGGCGGCGGTGTAGGGGCTCACTTTAGGGGGTAGGTAAGGTAGATGGCTGCGGGGTAGGGGCTCATTTTAGGGGGTAGGTAAGATAGATGGCGGCGGGGTAGGGGCTCACTTTAGGGGGTAGGTAAGATAGATGGCGGTGGTGTAAGGGACTCACATTAGGGGTATGTAATGTAGCTTGCAACGGTGTAGGGGGATCACATTAGGGGGTTATACTTTTATTGTAGGTGGCGGCGGGGTCCGGGAGCGGCGGTTTAGGGGTTAAATACTTATTAGGGATTGCGGCGGGGGATCGTGGTTGACAGGTAGATAGACATAGGTGTTAGGTTTTATTTTGCAGCCAGTTTAGGGAGTTACGGGGCTCCAATAGACAGCGTAAGGCTTACTGCGCCTGCAATTTGTGGCGAGGTGAAAATGGTCCTTACGCTGTATATTGGATACCAAACTGCGCTGGTTTGGTATACCTGCCTATGGCCCAAAAAACTACAGGCGAAGGCAGAAATATACGAGCGTAACTTCTAGATTACGCCGTATATAGGATACCAAACCAGCACAAATTTCAGCGTCGCCAGCTTTTGCGGGCGACGCTGCATATCGGATCGGGCCCTTAGTGTTTGTTTTTTATCGTAATTTAGTTTATTTCATTTTTTGTAATTAATTGTAGGTAGTTTAGGTAATTAGTTTAATTATAGTGTAATGTTAGGTTTAATTGTAACTTAGGTTAGGGTTTATTTTACAGGTAATTTTGTACTTATTTTAGCTAGGTAGTTATTATATTGTAGCTAGCTTAGGGTTTATTTTATTGGTAAGTATTTAGTTTTAAATGTGATTAATTTATTTAATTATGTAAAATTTATTTAGTTTAATTTAAATTATATTTAAGTTAGGGGGGGTTAGACTTAGGGTTACACTTAGGTTTAGGGGTTAATAAATTTAATATAGTAGCAGCGACGTTGGAGGGGCAGATTAGGGGTTAATAAATATAATGTAGGTGTCGGTTATTTTAGGGGCAGCAGATAAGGGGTTCATAAGTATAATGTAGGTGGCGGCGGTGTCCGGAGTGGCAGATTAAGGGTTAATAATATAATGTAGGTGTCAGAGATAGCGGGGGTGGCAGATTAGGGGTTAATAAGTGTAAGGTTAGGGGTGTTTAGACTCGGGTTCATGTTAGGGTGTTAGGTGCAGATGTAAATTTTATTTCCCCATAGGAAACAATGGGACTTCGTTAGGAGCTGAATGCTGCTTTTTTGCAGGTGTTAGGCTTTTTTTCAGTCAGCTCAACCCCATTGCTTCCTTTGGGGAAATTGTGCACGAGCACGTTTCGCCAGCTTACCGCTACTGTAAGCAGCGCTGGTATTACAGTGAGATGTGGAGCTAAATTTTGCTCAACGCTCACTTTTCAGAGGCTAACGCCGGCTTGCAGAAATCTAGTAATACCAGCGTTGTTTAAAGTGAGCGGTAAGAAAAAAAGGAGCGTTAGCACTGCACAGCCTTACTGTCAAAACTCGTAATCTAGCCGTATATTTGTCATAAATAAACTGGTACAACTACACTCATGGTTCAAGCAATTTGTCCATATCAATAATATGGTATTCTTAAAGTTGTTAGTGCAAACAGTGTACCAGTGGGAAACTCTATCTATGACAAAAGTAGCTTGTGCCTACAATAAATTAATAAGCAAGTTCATGAGTTCAGTATAAATTGAATCTGTTCCAGAGTGCTCTGAACACTGAATGAAAAAATACCTTTTATGTTTACTATGGTGGTAGGTGTCTAATATGGTGTTCAGTATCTTATTACAAGCCCTATATGGCCTTATATGGCTACAAATGCATTATAACCTTAGTTTAATGCATTTGATGCTTCTTAATCTGTTTCAGAAAATGTTCTCATTGGCATCTCCAATGGAAGCATTGGTGGCCACATACTGCACGTCTCCTTTATATTTCTAGGCAGTATTTATATTTCTAGGCAGTATTTATTTTCGTAGGCAATATTTATGTTTGTAGTCAGTATTGCATAATTACATATTGAGTAAAGTAATTGTAAAAACATAAATTTCCATCTGGTTTAAAATATAAATATACATTTACATTACATTTTATGCCTGCAGTGCCCTATACAGTAAACTACGGAATTGAAATACAAAATATTTCTGTTTGATAAATACAGAGCACTAAGAAATATATATTTTAGATTATTAGCACCCAAGATCTATTTTGTAGATAAAAAGGACTGGAACTTTGAGCTTCCAATAAAATGAAACTAAAGTACTCATTCCAATCTGTTAGACATTATTCTATTGAAACTTTGAACACACATATTTCTTAGAGTATTTATTCTATAGAAGTGGGGCTGTTTGAATTAGTTATATATAATAATAATACCCCTGATATCTCTTGGTGTCTGGACAATAAACAAAGATTTTTGAAAAGCCTCTTTTATGATGGCAGCAAAACTTAAACACAATGCTTAAAGTGACAGGTAACCCCAAAATGTTATATCATAATTGAGATAGAACATACAATTTCAAACAACTTTCTAATTTACTTCTATTATCAAATGTGCTTAACTCTCTTGTTATCCTTTGCTGAAGGAACATCATTGCACTACTGGCAGCTAGCTGAACACATCTAGTTAGCCAATCATAAAAGACAAATGTGTGCAGGCACCAATCAGCAGCTAGATCCCTCTAGTGTAGGATATGTGCATATTCTTTTTTAAACAAGGGATACCAAGAGAACGAAGCGCATTTGAAAATAGAAGTGAATTTGAAAGTGTCTTAAAATGCCATGCTCTATCTGAATCATGCAAGTTTTTTTTTTTTTTTTTTAAAAGATTTTTATTGAAGTTTTTTCAAAAATACAACACAAAATGATTGCCTTGAAAATAGAAACATGATAAACAATGATATAGTGTTACAGGCAGAAGTCACGGTAGTCTGGAAAAACAGTATGAACATATGGTATGCCACATTATCAACAAATACAATTGGTAACATAATCTTCGGTAGAGTCACCTATTAAGAATTTTAACAATAAAAAGTCTAATTAGATCAAATGCCCACATAATAAATGATCATTTGATTGGTAGATATCTATGTTTGAATCGAGAAGAGTATAGGTTGGGTAATGAAAAGGGAAGGAAAAAGGTTAAGAGAGAGAAAAAAATAGAGGGGGGGGGTAGGTACTTGTGTTTGTTATATATTGTCATTTCTACTAGGAAACTTTCACTGTTTATATTTTCTTGTAATATATTAAGGTCCAAGTTGTATACATATTAATTAGGCATGCACCTGTATTTGTTCCTTTAAAAGGATCCTATTGGCATAGTGATGTTAACTATGATCACGGGATTTACCTGAAACGCGTCAGTGACGTCATTAGGGCCGAGGTCGTAGCCTCTGATTTTAGTATGGCAGGTTCACTTGCTAGTGGTCTATTTGTTGATTTAACTTTTTGAAATAAAGATTACCCTTTTGTACAGTCACATTGGAGTGGTCTGGGTGATTTTTCGTTCGTTTGTCTATATCGTTCAACAAGGATACCTATAGGGCACCTGTTGCTGTGTTTGAGGAGTGTCAGCACGCAATCAGCGGTCAGGCTGTGTTGAACAGCAAGCTGAAAACGTCAGGTGAGACGCCGAAGGCGCTTTCTGTGGAGCACTGCTCTGAAGAAAAGTGATATTTAATGTCACCGTCACTATATGATGCCTCAAAACCGTAAGTGCTTTATGATGGCTTTTACATGATCATTTGGAATCATTGGCAACTTTTGAGCTTAAAAGCATATAATTAACAATTGTTGTACACTGTTACGGTTTCTCCGCCTCACCTCATACTGCATGTGTGTACAAAGGGATAGCTGCTTTTGTGTCTGTGAACTTTTTTGGGATATTAAGTGGGATACATCTGAATATGTATAAAACCTTTGGAATCAGGGACATTTTAACCACGGCTACTCTGCCTAGCCAGGATAGCTCTTTAAAGTCCCATTTTTCTATTAAATTTTGGAGATTCTGGAGCAATAGACTGTAATTGTCTCGAATAATCTGATCGGGATCTGCACTTAAGAGGATACCTAAATGTTTCAGATTTTGTAGAGACCAAGAGAATGAGTACAGAGACTGTAAACGTGTCAGAGTGGGTTGGTCTATCTGTATGGGGAATCCTTCCATCTTGGTGAAATTGATTTTATAGTAGCTTAGTTCACCAAAGTGGTGAATCACCTCAAAGACTGCGGGTATAGAGGTCAGTGGCACCGTCAAGAGCAAGGTCACATCGTCTGCGAAAAGAACTATCTTTTCTGGGGGGGATATGATGGGTACTCCTGCGATCTGGTCAAGCTCTCTGATTCTCTGGGCATATGGTTCCATTGCCAACGCAAAAATGAGCAGTGAGAGGGGACACCCTTGCCTAGTTCCATTACTGATAGAGAATTCTGGGGAACAAAATCCCATGCCCCACACTCTCGCATGTGGAGCCGAGTATAGAGTCTTAATTGCTATGATGAAGGCTTCGGGGAACCCAAAAGAGCAGAGGACTTCCCACATATAATCCCATCGGACCCTGTCGAAGGCCTTTTCGGCATCTAATGACAGGGCCACCATGGGAATGCCAAGTCTACTCGCTTCTGTAAAGACCGAGATTAACCGTCTTGTATTATCCGGACCCTGCCTACCTAGCGTGAATCCAACCTGATCGTGGTGTAATATTGTGGGGAGTAAGTGAATAATTCTGTTGGCAATTAATTTCGAATAAATCTTGGTGTCCAAATTAATGAGGGATATAGGGCGATAATTACAGCATTCCGTTTGGTCCTTTCCCAGTTTAGGGATGGGGATAATCGTGGCCTCTAGGAATTCCTTATGAATTTCTCCCGACTCCCTAATCTCATTGAAGAGGCCCTTTAATACTCCCGAGAGTTGTGGTTTTAATTTCTTGTAGAATGTTCCCGTAAAGCCATCCGGGCCTGGAGCTTTGTTGCTTTGAATCTGATTTAACACAGTCTCTATCTCTCTGGACGAGAATGCCCGTGTTAGCATCTCCGCATCTGTTTCCGCCAGTTGTGGAAGATTTAAGGTATTCAAGAAGTCTGAAATATCCCGAACTGGGGCCGAGACTGGGTGTTTATGTGTATCAATATTATACAATTTAGAGTAGAAGTCTGCAAGCATGGCGCCGATGTCTGCTGGGGTGGACGCAATTTTGCCTCCATGAGACAGAAAAGGAATGCGTGCTGCCGCAGCCCTTTGTCGCAACTTTTTGGCTAAGAGCGAGTCTGCTTTATTACTTTTAGAGTACATAAGTTACCGAAATCGCATTGCAGCTTCCTGGACTCTTTCGGTTTCCTTTTCCTTAATAAGGGACTTAAGGTGAAGGATTTCATCTGAGAGAGCCGGGGTGGGGTTAATTTTGTTCGATTTATCTGCCTTACGAAGGTCGCACATCAATTTTCCCAAAGGTCCTCCTTTATCTTTCTTAGCTTTAGCTAATTTGCTGATGCAAATGCCTCGAATATATGCTTTAAACGCACCCCATCGGGTTTGCTGGGAAGTGTCATCTTCCGAATTATGTCGGAAAAACTCAGTCGCTGCTTCCTGTAGCGACCTCTGGAATAAGGGGTCAGTCCACAAAAATTGTGGAAATTTCCATCTAGGTCTGGACGAAAGCATTGTATTACTTGGCATTGTGATGGTTACTGCATCGTGATCTGACCAAAGAAAGGGATATATTGTGGCTGTGCGAACCTCATTCAATGTCCAAGAATCTGTAAAAAATAATCTATCCGAGAATAGGATTTATGCATTGGGGATAGATATAAATAGTCTCTTTCAGCTGGATGGAGGGAGCGCCAGACATCAAAGAGCTGATATTGGTATATTAAGTCTCGGAACCTTGGGGCGGATGAATTGTTATGTGTATCTCTCGACCTCAAACCAGAAAACTTCTTATCAATCTCTGGTTCCCACACTAAATTAAAGTCTCCTCCTATTAGGACAGTGCCTTGTTTAATTTGATCAAATAAAGCCAAGGTCTTTCTCAGAAATTTCAATTGTCCCTAATTGGGAGCATAGATATTAACCAAGGTAAATGTGCAGTTATTAAGCTTGCATACTATCATTACATAACGGCCCTCTTTATCTTGTTCTGTATGCAAGCATTGGAAGGAGAGGTTTCCATTGATCAAGATTGCGACTCCCCTACTTTTGCCTACATAGGACGCTGACCTTACATAAGGGAACAATGGTGTCTTAAGTCTCAGTTCATCTCCATCTACCCAATGGGTCTCTTGGAAGCCAACGTCAGTTTTGAGTGATGACAAGTAGTTGATTAGAAGGCTTCTCTTTGTTGGGGAGTTAAATCCCCTAACGTTCAAGGTAGTGAGTGTAAGGGGAGGTGTCCGTATCATGTTTGGACTTTAGGGAAGCGGAGTGGGGAGGAGGGAAAAAAAAAAAAGGGAAATAGATCAGAACAGGGAAGAGGTTGAAAGAAGGGTGTGTCAGGATTTGACTTTCATACTACCCCTTTAAGTCAAATCTCCTCCCCATTCTACTCCCTATAAAAGTTCCTTACTTTCAGTGTCCATTGCTTGATTATTGGATCACTGAAGGGAAGTACTATTTTCTCCCTTTACTTTTGTTCTCCTCCATCAGGCCACAGTAAATTATTTAAAGTTTACTAAATCTAACATCCTCTGTTCTCCTTCTAGTGTTTATTCCGGATACATTTGGATTACAAAGTATTTCACCTTAAAATTGTTTCCTAAAATATCTACTTATATTTTTAGTCCTCAACAGCGCTGCAACTTACGCTGTGATCACAGTCAGTAACTGCTGACGTCACCCGCAAAACCCGACTTCGAAGGATACGCTCACGCACATCAGAGCAGCTGTGTCTTCCGCGCTCAAACACTGGTCAGTACCCTGAATCTCACGCTGTAATCTGACAGACTCCTGAAATTTCTCCAAACACAATTCTTTTACCGGATCACCGCAAATAGGTTTGACTCTGTATAAATATCATGCAAAGTATTCCGGATGGCATGTACTTTAAACCTAACCATTCAGTAATATGCCTGCGCAGTTTCTCATACTTACAACACACGCATTACATTCTTTTATTTTTTCACATCTTCCATCTTACTTTCTGCCTCCGTTGTTTTGTCAATAACATCACACTAACATTATACTAATTCCATATTTGTTCATTTCATTCGTTTTCACTTCTTCATTATCTTTTTATCATTTTTATGTTATATGCTTATTATTATTTGCTTTATTTGAATCTGTTATTTAAAAGATCAGTGTTTACTTTTGTTTGTGAAGATAAACAAGCATTGTTAATTCCACTATAAAAGAAAATCCATTTAGATTAAATTGCTTCCATTTATATTCTCAATATACTAGTTCTGTTTATTGGGAGATTATGGTAGCATACACTCAGTGAACTAGTGATAGATATAATAGCTTTTTTCTATCATAGACTGTCACAGAATAATCAAGCCTATAAAATTTTTTATTTTTTAACACATAAACAACTGAAAAAATTTTACACTTACAATTTCAGATCTAACATGGATCCTGCTGAAATGACTAATCAAATCACTACTTTAAATCAGAAAGTAGAAATCCTAGCCCAAGGTTTAACTGAGTTAAAAAATGAGAATAGCACTCTTAAAAGAGTGATAAATGAATTTATTACTCAAAAAACCAATGAGATGCCTGAACCTCAGGTAAATCTTCCTTTACCTTTTTCTGGAGATCGCACTAAATTCCGCGAATATAAAAACGCCTGTATTCTATTATTCTCACTAAAACCAAGGACTTATAGAACTGAGAAAATAAAAGTTTTCACTGCCATCTCCTATTTATCTGGTGAACCCAGAGCATGGGCAGATAGGTTTCTGGAAACTGAAGATCCAATACTAAATTCATTAGATGAATTTTTTCGCACCATGGCCATATTATATGACGATGTGAATAAACAACAGACAGCAGAGTTACGTCTAAGATCATTAAAACAGGGAAAACGTCCTGTGGAAGACTACATAGCTGATTTTCAGTTATGGGCTACTGATTCCCAGTGGAATTCAGTAAGTCTCAAAAACCAATTTAGAATTGGTCTTTCCGAATATTTAAAGGATGAGTTTTAAGAGTGGATTTCCCAGAAACTCTCGATACTCTAATAAAATTGTGTATCACCATGGATAGAAGATACCGTGAAAGAAAGTTTGAAAAACATCAACAGGAAGTGACTACTAAAAAACCTTATCAAGCATATGTTGAAAGAGACCGATCACATGTAGCACCTATACCAATGGAAATAGGTACAATTCGGGGACCTCTCAGTTCAGAAGAGAAACAAAGAAGAAGACTGGAAAATCTCTGTTTGTACTGTGCCAACAAAGACCATGATGTGGCTACCTGTCCTAATCTTCTACGTCAAAAGAAGGGTAAGCAGACATATAAATTTCATTCTGACCTTCCCACAACAACTTGTCATTTATCTATAACTTTATCTTTGCAGTGGGACAACCAACAAGTTCAGAACGAAGCTATCGTTGATTCTGGTTCAGATGGCATCTTTATAGATGAGTCAGTAGTACGAATAAATAAAATACCAATTATGCAGAAAACTTCTCCTGTTTTTGTGAGAGTCATAGATGGTACACAGATCTTAAAAGGTCCTATAACACATCACACCATACCACTTCTAACAATTACACCAGATGGTCATAAAGAATTTTTAACTTTTGATATCATTCCCAGTTCCATTCATCCTATAATCCTTGGCTTTCCATGGTTACAGAAACACAATCCTTCAATAAATTGGGTACATAATATTATTAGTTTCAATTCACATTTCTGTCAAACAACATGCTTTCCATATGTTACAATTGGACAGATAACTTCAATATTACCTGAAGTTTATAAAGATTACACTGATGTATTTAATTTAAAAAATGCTGAAACACTTCCACCACATAGACATTTTGATTGTCCTATAGACACAAAACCTGGTGTTGAGGTACCATCTGGTAAGATATTTCCTCTTTCACAAAAAGAGTTAAAACACTTACGTGAATACTTAGATGAAAACCTGAGAAAGGGCTTTATTTCTCCATCATCATCACCAATAGCTTCAGCTATATTTTTTGTAACTAATAAAGATGGCACACTCAGACCGATCATAGACTATCGAGCTCTGAATGCTGTCACAATTAAAAATAGATACCCTTTACCACTCATCCCTGAAATAATTGAGCGACTCCAAGGCGCAACCATATTTATGAAATTAGATTTAAAGGGAGCTTATAATTTAATTAGAATGAGACCTGGGGATGAGTGGAAAACCGCTTTTAAAACAAGGTATGGCTTATTCCAGTATAACGTCATGCCATTTGGACTGACAAATGCCCCAGCCACGTTTCAATTCTTTATTAATGAGATTTTTAAAGAATTGATGGACATATGTGTTATCGTCTATCTTGACGACATTTTAATTTATTCGAAAACATTAGCAGATCATAAGAAACATGTTCGATGGGTCTTAGCAACATTAAGAGACCATAAGCTATATGCCAAAATGGAAAAATGTCAATTCCATAAAGACACAATAAAGTTCCTCTGTTACATTATATCCCCACAAGGAATACAAATGGATCAAGATAAATTAACTGCAATCGAAAATTGGCCCAAACCCACTACATTAAAATCTTTACAAAGATTTTTAGGGTTCACCAATTTCTACCGAAAATTTATCAATCAGTTTTCTACAATAGTCCAACCTCTTACTCAATTAACAGGTAAACAAAAATTCATATGGGATCAAAAGGCAGAGCAAGCTTTTCACAATTTAAAGAAAGAATTTACAAAAGCACCAATTCTAAGATTACCTGATCCAGATTTACCTTATATCCTAGAAGTAGATGCATCAAATGTAGGAATTGGAGCGATACTTTCCCAACAAAGAAAAAGTGATACAATCCATTTTCCTATTGCCTATTTTTCCCGAAGGTTAACTCCTGCTGAACGAAACTATTCAGTGGGAGATAAGGAATTATTGGCAATGAAAGCAGCAATGGAACATTGGCGACACCTCCTTGAGGGTACCAAAGATCCATTTCAGGTATACACAGATCACAAGAATCTGCAATATCTTAAAAGAAATAAAACTCTTTCATCCAGACAAGTAAGATGGGCACTGTTTCTAGACCGTTTCAATTTTATCCTTACTTACATCCCCGGAACAAAAAATGTAAAGGCAGATGCTCTATCTAGATCGTTTGAATCAAGGGAAGATGTTGAAAACTCAACTTTCATAATTCCATCTTCCAAAATAATTGGATTTACAACCATTACTACAACTGATTTGTTTCAAGCTCAACAAAGAGATAATGAAATTTCTCCCGTATGTATTGCAGACTCAGAAACAGGACTTTACATGTATAAAGATTTAATCTTTGTACCCAACTCTCTAAGAAATCAGATCATACAACAACATCATGAAACCCCCTTAGCCGGACATCCAGGTTTGGACAAAAGCCTTGAATTAATTAAACAAATGTATTGGTGGCCCCATATGAAAATGGACCTACACAACTACATCTCCAATTGTAAGATCTGCGCTACCAAAAAGAAAGATCACCATAAACCCTATGGTTTTTTAACTCCACTACCCATACCTCAGAAACCCTGGGATACAATTTCTCTTGATTTCATTGTTGATTTACCCCACTCCCAGGGACACAACACCATTATGGTAGTAGTTGATCACCTCACAAGATTGGCACATTTTATCCCAATGAAAAGAACTCCCACAGCCTATGTAACTGCTATTGCTTTTAAAGATCATGTCATTAAACTACATGGTTTACCCACGTCTATAGTGTCAGATCGAGGTACACAATTTACTTCTAAGTTTTGGAGATTTCTCTGTAAAACTTTGCAGATAACATTAAAATTTACTACAGCTTTCCATCCACAATCTAACGGTTTAACGGAAAGAGTCAATCAGATTCTTGAACAATATCTCAGATGTTTTATTTCCGATCACCAAGACAATTGGTATGACTTAATTTCGAATGCTGAATTTGCTTAAAATAATTCAGTTAACAGTTCCACCAAAATCTCTCCCTTTTTTGCGACATATGGATACCACCCTCGCACATATCCCATGAATTTAACATGTCCCCACTCTCCATCGGTCTCTCATTACACAGACTCTCAGAAAGAAGTTACCATGAGTTTACAGGAACATCTCTTAAATGCCAAGAAGACTCAGAAATTCTATTTTGACAAAAAAAGGAACCCAGCACCTACTTATAAATTGGATGATTTAGTCTGGTTATCCACGAAAAACATAAAATTACCGGTTCCCAGTAAGAAACTTGCTGATCAATGTATTGGACCTTTTCCAATAGTTAAGATCATAAATGAGAATGCTGTGACTTTGCGTTTACCCTCTTCAATGCACATACATCCGTCTTTCCATGTTTCGCTTTTGAAACCTTATTTAGGAAAGGATAATCCTTGCATTGAAGACATTTCTATGTCAATTGCGGATCCTCTGGACTATGAGGTTGATGAAATTCTTGATTCCCGAAGACGCCGAAATACCCTTGAATATCTTGTTCACTGGAAAGGTTATGATACAGATGAGAATTCCTGGATCCCTGTTCGGGATTTACATGCTCCTGAATTGTTGGCCAATTTCCATGCTACCTTTCCTACGAAGCCTGTATCTCGACTGCCTGGGGGGGCCTCTTGACAGGGGGGATCTGTCAGGATTTGACTTTCATACTACCCCTTTAAGTCAAATCTCCTCCCCATTCTACTCCCTATAAAAGTTCCTTACTTTCAGTGTCCATTGCTTGATTATTGGATCACTGAAGGGAAGTACTATTTTCTCCCTTTACTTTTGTTCTCCTCCATCAGGCCACAGTAAATTATTTAAAGTTTACTAAATCTAACATCCTCTGTTCTCCTTCTAGTGTTTATTCCGGATACATTTGGATTACAAAGTATTTCACCTTAAAATTGTTTCCTAAAATATCTACTTATATTTTTAGTCCTCAACAGCGCTGCAACTTACGCTGTGATCACAGTCAGTAACTGCTGACGTCACCCGCAAAACCCGACTTCGAAGGATACGCTCACGCAGATCAGAGCAGCTGTGTCTTCCACGCTCAAACACTGGTCAGTACCCTGAATCTCACGCTGTAATCTGACAGACTCCTGAAATTTCTCCAAACACAATTCTTTTACCGGATCACCGCAAATAGGTTTGACTCTGTATAAATATCATGCAAAGTATTCCGGATGGCATGTACTTTAAACCTAACCATTCAGTAATATGCCTGCGCAGTTTCTCATACTTACAACACACGCATTACATTCTTTTATTTTTTCACATCTTCCATCTTACTTTCTGCCTCTGTTGTTTTGTCAATAACATCACACTAACATTATACTAATTCCATATTTGTTCATTTCATTTGTTTTCTCTTCTTCATTATCTTTTTATCATTTTTATGTTATATGCTTATTATTATTTGCTTTATTTGAATCTGTTATTTAAAAGATCAGTGTTTACTTTTGTTTGTGAAGATAAACAAGCATTGTTAATTCCACTATAAAAGAAAATCCATTTAGATTAAATTGCTTCCATTTATATTCTCAACATACTAGTTCTGTTTATTGGGAGATTATGGTAGCATACACTCAGTGAACTAGTGATAGATATAATAGCTTTTTTCTATCATAGACTGTCACAGGGTGTAAGAGTTACCCAACCAAACAAATTAAGTTCAATGAAGTTAAACTACCAGTAATTTACTCACAAAGCATATGGTAATATACAATTGAATATGAATACAAACTATGAACGTAAAGGGTGTGACAACTTGATGGCATACATGAAAATAATATTGAAGCAAAGTTGTATGGGATTTATTTTCCGTTGCTTACGATGTAAGCTCAAAGGTGTAACCAGGTGGGAGGGAAAGTTCCAGATATTCAGTAATTAACACATTCAGTGTAAGAGCGGGGAGAGGAGGGGGAAGGAAAGGAATTCCTAAAGGATATGGGACCCAAGTCAGTTAAAGTGTAAATGACATTCAGTCAATATTTCTAAACAAAGTAGGGAGAGGGAAGTCTCAATTGTAAGGGAAAATTCCAGAAATTCAATAGTTAACACGCTCAGTGTAAGGGTAGGGGGGGGAGAAGCGGGGAAGTCCCTAGAGGATATTGGACTTAAATCCGTTAAAATGTTAGTGACACTTAGTCAATATTTCTGGATAAAGTAAGGAGAGAGAAATCACAATTGGGAAGGACTGGGCAGAAGGGAGGGAGGATAAGGATAAGGGAGCTGGGGGGGAGGCGGAGCCTTATGTAGAACCAAAGTAAGATAGGATAAAATAAAGTAAAATTCAATTACATAAAATAAAAATAAAATAAAGTAAGATAAGATAGAGCCTGGGTTGTTACAAAACCACTTGAATATAATATGAAACAATTTAAAACAGTGATAACAGTGATAATGATGTGGAAATTAGTAGCATGGGGGCCTATCCCCCGGGGGGCATAATTTAAATAGATATTAAGATTAAATAATTAGCATCCTATGGGATCCGGAAAACATGCTGCTATTAAATACAATGTAGGGGTATGGAGCGTTGACCACTATATAAGAACCTTAAGTCAAAATTTCTGAGCAAAAATATCACAAGATCTTAGGAGAGTGGGGGGACTAGTAGACCTCACCTTTGCCACAGAGGAATGGGAGCGAGAAATAACATACAACAATAAATATATTCGAAACATAACTTTATCCTCAGAGGAATCAACCAAAACAGTATTTTAGCATAGGGTAGCAATAGGACCATGTGTAAGGTTACCTGTATTAAATCAAAACCGGGTTGCCTAGTGTTTGGGTAGTGTTACCTAAGGTGGATAACTAGAAATCTGTCCCATTGTCTACCTCTTCATTTATTAAGTCAGTAGGCAGAAGGTTAATGGGTGTTATGTTCATTGTCAGTAGGTCTAGTGAAGACCAAGTCCTCTAGATAACCTGTCTAAAGTTCAAGATAATGCCAAAGTCTCCTGATCTACTACTAGTAGTTATCATCTGTAACTGCACTATCCTGTAAGTTTCGGTCTACCTTGAAGCTGGAGAGATGAGTGTTTTGCGTAGTGAGAGTCAAACTATTCTGAAAATGTAATCCAGGAAAGGTATCATGTCAGTCAAGAGTGTGGATATGCATTATCTATTTCTGGCGGCGTATCATCCCGGCTAAGCTAGAGGTCGTGGTGAAATTACCCCTGTTAAAAAGCTCAATTGAGGTCTATATAGGGCCTATCAGCAAGGTATAAACATACATGGTTCCATATTTAAACAAAGACAATAAATTGAAAGAAACATTTCAACAAGAAAAAGGTATATATTACATATCAGCAGTCTTCCAACACCTAAGTGGATGATCCAAAAAAAGTCCAGAAACATGAAATAGATGCAATTTAATCAGAATTAAGCAGAGTCCAATTCTTGATTTTGATATTTAACATTTGGGGCCTGTAGTCTCTGTGGGAGAGGGTCCCACTCCTTAGCCATGGGACTTGAGTCTGTGCGGGATTGATGGGCCTTGAGGGACCTTGGAACTACCGGTCTAAAAGTTATTTTCCCCGGGAGGGGTCTTCAAGCGTGATTAATGATCCATCCTTATGGATCAGGAGCTTAGTCGGGCATCCCCATTTATATTTGATCTCTTTTTTCCTGAGTATAGCTGTGATCTCTCGAAAAGAATTTCTCTTTTTCATAGTATACTGGGATAGGTCTGGGAAGACCTGAATATGTCTGACTCCTTCTGGTAAATAGGAGGTGTTGAAGGCTGCCTTAAGTGTTTGTTCTTTGTATGTAAAATAATGGAAACGAACAATAGTATCTTGTGGTTTGTCAGTGGAGACATTTCTGCCTCTTGGAAGTCTATATACCCTGTCTATAAGAGATTCTGATGTATTAGTGGTTGGTTTAAGGTGTTTACAATATTCTAATATGAAGTCTCCCAATTCCCTGGGTGACACTTCTTCCGAAATACCACGAAACCTGAGATTGTTTCGTCTCGAACGATCTTCGAGGTCTGCCACCTTGGCCTCAATAATATCCACGTGATCTACTATGTTCTGTGAGTAGGAGATTAAATTGGCTTGTTCTATGGCTAAATCTTCCTGCTTATGTTCCAACGCTTCAGTGCGTTCATTTATAGCGCCAATGTCTCTTCTCAGTTCAGCTACAGATCCCTGTATAGTTTTAGTGAGTGTCTCTTCTAGATTCTTCATTCTCTCAGTGAGAGTATCAACAATTTCAGAAACTGTAGTGTCAGTCATCTTAACTATAGAGGTCGGGGTTGCAGTATGTGATGTCGTCGAATTTTGAATCTGAGATTCAGGTTGAGATATTATTTCTGGGCTTCGTGGAGTAGCTTCAGGTATAATAGCTGCTTTGAAGTGGTCAGCTAAGGACTTTTTAGGTAACGTAAACCGTTGCCTTGTGGCATGTTAGATTCGTACAGTCTGGGAACTGGTTCTATAGAGTCCCTGGACACTGCGCTTGCCCCCCAGGTGGATATAGCTGTAGGGTATTAAGCCATGGTGTCTCTTGGTAAAGAACTATAAAATAAGATATCCAGTGATGTAGTGAATGATAACGGTCACCTCTGTCAAGGCCAGGCAAGCATTCAGGCTGTTTTCTGTCTTGGATGTGTGTCTCCCCTCAGGGACTTATGCCACCACTGGGCGCTGATGGGAAAAGGGAAGAGGATATGACCTGCCCTTGTGTCAAGAGCAGGAAAGGGTGAGAGGGGACACTATAGTTCCTGCAGCAAAAGGACCAAATGAAAGTTCTTTAGGGTCCTGTTCTTATAATGAGTGTAGTATAGGTTTCTGTAGTTCTCAACTTGAATGTGCAATGCTGTGTCACAATAACCAGTATATCCAAAGTGGGGATCAGTAGTATGATATCACAACATCAATTATGTGCAATAGATATTCTGGACTTGCAATTCTAGTAGGCCGTGAAACTTGTTGCTGTTTGTAAAAGCTAGGAACAACCCTGATATAGTTAGGTGCTACAGTATAATGGAGGCTTATAGAATGATAGCTTTGTCTGCAGTTTATTAGTGCTGTGTTCCCAGTATCATATGCCCACTGTAGAGTAAAAAAAATGTCCTGTTCCACAAGGGAGCAATAGAGTAGAGGTCACTATACTGCAGGTTAGGTATTATAACAAAGGTATGCATGCCAGCTGCTACATGTGCTTCATAAACTTGTAGGGAAAAAATCACCTCAGTACACTGTAGGGCCCAGGAAGTCAGACATAAGTTAAAAGCCCTGGGGGTTAATACAGTATATGGCCACCACAGTTACAGCCCAGTGAGAGTTGCAATAGTAGGCGGTATGTGGCTTTCTAATTTCCCTTATTTATGGAACAGGAGGGAGGGAGTACTCACAGTGGGTAGATCAACTATGGCTGCTTGATCATTTCTAAGCCTTAGCCTTAGGCAGCCGGTCGTGTTGAGCCCAGAAACAGTCTCCCGAGAGTTGCAAGCCTGGCGTTAGCTGTACGATACAGATCAGCCCAGTTGCAGATCCGGGCATGCTGGCAGTGAGGACCATGAACCGGTAGGTCTCCAAAGTGGCTGAGGAGTATTAGAGAGTGGTCGCTGCTTGAACGGCTCACTGTGTCTCCTCCGGCTTGGGAGCTAAGATGGCGGCTTTTCGCTGGCTTTCCCGCAGTTTCACTACAGTCCGGCAGTAGCGAGTTAAAGGAGCCACATAAATTTCCTCCGATAGTCTCTCAGTTCCCCAGGAGTCTGTACAAGCAGATGATGTGCTGGCAATATGCCCAAAAAAGCACTGCAGGGTCCGATAGCTGCACTATAAACTTGTGAGGTCAGCTCCAGTTCCTCCGGCTAACACCAGAACAATGTGGTTGCTTTGGCCGTATTAAATTTGGGCTTTATCAGGGAAAGTACATGGGGATGGGGTAGTTAGGGGCATATTTAGTGAAATATGAGAAATTCCACAGGGTTATAGAACTTATAAAGAGGGTATTTAGTTAATTTGTTCTGGGAGCTAAGTTTCTTTGCATCCAGTTTGCCCCCTTGCTGGCTCCGCCCCCCTGATTAATGCAAGTTTAATTTTTACTTTCCTATCCATTTAATGCATTTAAAATTTATAGTAAGCTACTGCTGTAATGTTATTCGACTGAAATCAGATAAATAATTCCTGCCTGAGGCTGAGCCAACTCTGGAGAGTCTTGAAAATTATGCAGAGTTCTAGGATGTTGATTTGTAAGCTCATTTCTCAAGGATACCAAACTCCTTGCACTCTCAGTGACTTCCAGACATCATAGGCTGGTGTCAGTTGTGATTACAATGCAGACTAGCTGATCTTGTAATATCTTCTGAGACAGGTCCTTGCAACCTCCATTCCATTGCTGAAGTAAAGAAAAATACTGAGGCCTTGAATGAAACCTAGAAAAGGAAACTGCATCTGAAACAGCAACCAAGAGACTAACATCATCCATACATTGATCTACAGAAGGAAGCAGAGTATGCTGAAGTCAAGCACATACCTACTGTAGTTTGTCCCTGTGTTGTTCTGTTAGAGACAGGTGCATTGGCACTGAGTCTATGATCAGTTCTAGAAGGGGCAGCAGAGTATGTGTTAAACAGCTATTTGGCAGATGGATCTGCCATCCATTACTGCAACGCATTTGAAGGACACAATCTGTGTGTTTTACAGCCTACTGAAGAGAAGGCACCTACACCACTACACCAGAATGTTGCCTATATAAGGTGCTACGGAGATGCTTTGAGCCTGCACCACAATCAGCAAGGCCCCCAGGACTGTAGTAAATATCATGGTAGCTGTGGCAAGACCAAATGGAAGCACCACAGATTTATAAAGGCAAAACCTTATGAAATTCAGGAATATGGGAATATGTAAATAAGCATATGTTATGTCAATGGCACCTGGTGAATAAAAAAAGGGCACATCTGGCTTGTTCCATTCTTTAGTTAACAGTTGGGTAACTAAATTAGGTACAGGGGAATAAAAGGGTTACTTAGGAGTCAGCTTATAAACCTTCTTAGTATCTAGCTTGTCATAAGTGGGAGAATCATCCACCACCAAAGCTTTTAACACTTCCAACAATAAGGAATGTATATGCTCTAGCCTGAAGTTGAAGGACACATTCATTCCCACAGCCTCATGGGAAAGGTCCTGAGTCTCAAAATACCCATACTCAAAATAAGGTGTAGATTTACTATATGTCGAGTGGGCATGAATGGCTATAGCGAATCATGTCCTCTCGACATTGCTAAATGTGGACAGCATACGCTGTCTGCATTTATCATTGCACAAGCATTTCTGGTGAAATGCTTGTGCAATGCTACCCCCTGCTCACTGGCAGCCAAATGGCCGCTAGCAGGGACTTTCAATAATCCAGATCGTATAGGATTGGGGTGATTTCAGTCCACTACCTAAAAGGTGGCGGACAGGTTAAGGAGCAGTGGTCTTATGACTTCTTCTTCTTAACTTTTGTTTCAGGGGAGCCTGAAACGACAGGCATTGGGAGCAGAATTCACTGCTTCATAAATAGAGCCCTAAGAATCATCTGACTCCAATGTACCCTGCTTTAGTGCAGAGGCTCTAGACAGGTCACTCATTAAGGGAAAGCCCTGGAGAGGGAACGGATCAATTTCAACCACATGCATGTGTCTTTGTTTGCCTGGAGGAGGCTTGATAGCAATGTAGGACTGAGTAATACGCTAGAATTTTATATCTCAACCCAGAAGATACAAAGCTCAGCAGGGGGCACACAGGAATATTTGTACAGAAAAGGCAAAAAAGTGATGGACTTACATCTGCCTTCCAATCCATCAACTGCTGATCCATTTTTTAGTTTAAGGAGGTAAGCATTAAGTGAAGTAAGTATGACAACCAGGGTTAACCAACCCTGCACCAGTCACTTGTTTGGCAGAAAGGGTTATCAGACCCCTTCTACTGTCACTAATCTGTCACAATCTAGCCATGCCAGGCAAGCCTGTGACTTAGTTCAGTGGGTGTAAGGGTTAACAACACTCTCTAGTCTGTACTAGATGTAAAAGAAATGCCCAAAACTCCATTTTAATGCCACCCACACTAAACTAAAACTACATCAAGCTGCCACCACGTAAGATTATATGATATGGGAAATCTTAAGGAAAACCCAGAAATTTACAAATTAAATCCCAGATTACAATTTAGCAAAAAATAACATAAAATCACAGTACTAATACTACCAGTCTTTTTCAGTAACGTGGTTCAAATATTAGACAAAGGCCAAAGCTTAATAAATGAAGGTTTATTATGCGAAAAATTAGCACAATGCATTAATAATTAAATAATTAATTCATAAAAAGATATTAACAAATAGAATTACACAAGCAAACTAAAAATAAAAAAGAGAAAAAACAGAACCATTATACTTTACTAGCTTTGGTATCTGTGCCAGCAAGATTGGCAGGAAAAGATGGCCTCTCACTCTGTTGGTATACAGCCTCCCATGTAAGAAGAAAAAACTTTACATGTTAAAACACAAAACTTTATACCTCTTTCCATGATATCAGATTGCTTGAGCCAACCTTCTGGCAGGGGGGGCTAGGGAAATATCCACCCCTCTCTTTTATGACTGGTTATAATGCTCGGCACCTTTGGCTGAAATCATAGAACACATTACAACTTCTGATAGGCAAATTCATCACATTCACATATATAAGCAACTTCCCAGGGACATGATGAGAATTAGTTTGGTACCAAATATGACAGGGTTGTCATATTTCCCTCATCTAGTGTCATAACATGTATTAAAAGCATATCTTAAATTGTACTAGTCTCCTCTCTTTGACCTTATTTGCTCTGGGGAGAGGCACTGCTTTGTGTCTCTGGAGCTGACAAGTTTACTGGCTTTATGGCTCAATGCATACACAATAACATTTGGTGAAATGGGCCTTATAAACTATTTATTAGGGGGGTCTGGTTTTTCAAAGAAAAACACACAAACAGCACATAAACAGAGCACCGCATTTCTTCTTAAAAAACAAATGTTTCTTTTAGTTCCCAGGCTAAAGAGTATTAACCCCTTAGCATCTAAATCATGAGGTATTCATAACACCTCCCCCAAATAAGAGACGCAGAGGGATGCATATCAAAGAGGACATTCCCCCTGGCATGAAAGAACATCAGCTTTACCATGCATACTGCCCTTTTTATTTTGTATGGTAAACTCATGTTGTTGTAGAGCTAGGCTCCACCTGAGGAGTTTACCATTTGAGCCAGCTACCCTATGTAACTAGTGTAAGGGGTTGTGGTCAGTAATCACTGTAAACTGACGTCCATACGGATAAGACTGTAGCTTTTGCAAGGCCCAAACTATAGCAAGGTACTCTTTTTCCACAGTGGCATATGCCACTTTTAATGGAAATAATTCTTCCTGCTGAGGTACACAATTGGGTGCTCCTCACCTTTCTTTCTTTTTTTTTTATTTATTCTTTTTATTGAGAAGCATAGGATATCAATACAAAGAAATGTGTACCAGCAAGAGCATAACCGGGTACAATAAATTGACTAACAATTAGCCAGTAGAGAATAAAAGCAATTGCAATACATAGGAGAATAGCATTGACAGCAGGGGATGTATTCTTTACATAATGTATTGGGAGATGGGTTACGTATGAGTATTACAGTTTTTCATTTTTGTTTTATAGCAAAACAAAACATAGTATAATATAAATAAAACAATAAACTAAAAAACTAAAACCAAAACAACTACTAATGTGCACCTTAATATTAGTTAATTAATTAGTTAATAGTAATGTAATAAGAAGCCTAAGGACGATAGCCGACGTCTATGTGGTCACACATGGAAGGGGGGCTATTAAATATCTGCCGGCTACAATTTGAAGTTAGATAGAACACTTTTAGATCTAAGATAAGTTGTTTCTTGATGCACAATATATTTGTTACCATTTGATAATGTATTGGTTAATAGGAAGAATGACTAAATGTTGTGAATTCAAGAAGTTGATGAGGGATCTAACTAAGCATCTTTCTTGGTTAATCAGGTGCTTTGAGGTATTAAAGATTTAGACATTCAAGGAATATGCATTTTAAGACAAAAATAGATCCCTCTGCAAATTTACCCTCCTTAAAGGGGTACATGATACAGGCATTATCTAATAAACAATGACATGAATATTGAAGATGCTGTTCTAGAGTTTAAATGATAGACATGATCTCCACTTTGTGTTGCATATATTATATAGTTAGGGTCTGGAAAGCATATAGTCCCTAAGATAAGGAAATATGATGGTGCAGAGTGATCAGCAGGGTGGGGTTTCGTTAAATTTTTAAACTAAACTAAAGAAACAAAAAACAAACAAAAACAAACACAAAATGAAAAAACAAAAAACAAATTCCAAACACTAAATTAACTGTAGGGGAACCTTACAACAATTTGGTGGCTCAAAGCAAAACAGGGATTCAGTTCTTAAGTAAAAAAGAAAAATTCTAATGATGAACATTAGTGTTCTTGGTAATATTTGGCATTGTTTATCTAACATGTAAAAGTCCTAAAAACTGGAGCCTTGGCTAGTCTGTCACATGCTCTTTGATAGGTCAATATTAAGACTAACTGCATAAAAAAGGCTTAATTTAGGAACCTGGTAGATCCTCTAAGCAGAGTGTAGTTTAAAAATAATGAGTAACAGCTATCAGTATGATAATAAGGAGTTAACTTGAAGCAGAGATGAAACTCTCCAATACTTTCAGCGATAATATTTTAAGTTACACTAACTGTGAAGATCCCACTGTTTAACAGAATACAGAGACACATTGCTTATCTTATAATGGAGAATAATTGCAACTGCAGGAAAATAAGCTATGTAGTACTAGCAGTTTCCTGCCATTTACACCGATGGCCAATTTAAGTGTACAGTTGTACAATTGAAAAAAGTTATTAATAATACAAATTTATGCTCCCTATTCTGGGCAGACTGCTGTCGGGTCACCACTGATACTGAGGGACCCTTTCCCTCTGGCACTACTTCCACACACTTCAGGTACTGAGGGATGATTGGTTCACACACCAACAGACTATCATTCTCATTCTCATTCTGCTCTTGCTCTCTCTGTCAGTGCATCCTTCCACATTTTCACAGTGCACTGCAGACATGTCTGGTTCAGGAAAAGGCTGCGTCACACACACACCCTGCCCCTCCTCCCCTTCAGCACCTCCTCTCTGGGCATAGTTACACATGGTCCCTTGTACGTTAGGACCCATACCTGCTTTACTTATGTCACAGGTATCATGGTCAGGTATATACTGTGACAATAAACTACCCAAATCAGTACCAAGCAATACATTTGTAGGAATATTATCTGACACTCCCACATCTCTTAACCCTCTTCCTGCTCCCCAATCTAGATATACTCGTGCCATAGTCACTGCAGGCTGTACTCCCCCAATCCCTTTTACTGCTAGAGTCTTTCCGGGGATAATGTCCTCAGAGCTCACTAGCTCTGGACACACAATAGTCACTTCTGCACCCATGTCCCGAAGCCCCAATGTTACCTTATCTCCAACAGTCACAGGTTGTAAGTTCTCATTGGTACTTTCCTCTGGTCGGGTTACAAACAAAACAGAAAATGGTAATCCTGAGGAGCGGCCTTCCCCTGCTGATGCTGAAGGTTTCTTCATTTCTGGGCAGTTAGTGCTGATGTGACCCATTTTTTGACAAGCAAAACACTTGCGGGTATCTCATTGCCCAGGTGCAGCACTCGCCCCTCCTTTCCCAGAGGAAGCAGACACACTATACACAGGCACAGTAGGTTTTGTGAAGGGGGTCGTGCAGCAGCTCCTTTCCAGGTGGTTCCCCCTTAACAAAGGATTTTCTCTCATTCCCTGGTGACCTGATTGCAGTGTAAAAATCTGCCAGCTCACCCGCTTCCAATGCTCTTTTTGGTTTACGATCCAAAACCCATTCTTGGACTTCTGCTGGGCACAGCTGCATAAATTGCTCCTTCACCATCATATCTTTCAACTCTGATCCACCTTTTAAAGGCTGTCATCAGGTTTCCAACAACTGCAGTATAGCTTTCTTATATACCCCTCTGCAGAGTACAGAATTTATTTCTGTACACCTCAGGAGTGATATTATACCTCCTCTGCAGTGCATCTTTAATGGCATCATAGTCATAATCAAAAAGGGCAAGTTCAGCAAAAGCTTCCAGTGCAGGACCTTTCAGACCAGGGGTAAGATACTTGGCCCACTGCTCCCTTGGCAGCTGGAACTGTCTACAAACTTTTTCAAAGATACGCAGGAATACATCCACATCACCATCTTTATCCAGAGAGGGAAAATTATCTGCATGCACTCTGGGAACAGAGGAGTCTCTAGGTTCACTAACAACAGATGAGACAGTCTCTCTCTCAAAATGTGCAAGCTGTAATTGATGTTCTCTCTCAGCTTGGCTTTCAGCAGCCTCTATCTCTCAGATTGGCATTCAGCAGCCTGTCTCTCAGCTACAGCAGCCTGTCTCTCATAAAATCAGCTCCATGCGCAAACTTGCATCTGCTGAGCCCATGTGTTTCAGAACAGTTTGCAAATAACAGTCCAAAGGATCCCCAGATCCTGAGGAGTCACTGCCCACAGCTGCAGCCACCTCTCCTGAGACTTCAGCTGGTGTAGCCTGGCTGTTATCATAGTCTGTAAGAAGTTGTATTAATCCATCTTTGTTCTTTCCACGGAATGAGATATCTCGCTCCTGGCATAACAGTGCCATCATTCCCTTGGTCTGCTGCTGGTATGCCTCCATAGTAAAAAAAAGAAAATAGAAAAGAAAAACAGAGAACAGGGAAGGGGACTTTTTGCAATGTGTGACTATATAATGCACTTTTGGAAACTGTGAGAGTCACAATTTCTTTTCACACTGGGATTTTCACACTAGCAAATTCACAAAGCACTAAAATCGAATAAAAAAAAAATCTACAGCGCTTCCCACCAATTTATGATGACCAGGGTTAACCAACCCTGCGCCAGTCACTTGTTTGGCACAGAAAGGGTTATCAGACCCCTTCTACTGTCACTAATCTGTCACAATCTAGCCACGCCAGGCAAGCCTGTGACTTAGTTCAGTGGGTGCAAAGGTTAACATCACTCTCTTAAAATCATAATTATTCTCAAGGATATGCCCATTGGGCTGGCCCTGCAGACAGAGTAGACCTGGTCATGTTATTTTTTTTTGCACATAGAGTATTAGGGGCCTATCTATCAAGCTCCGTATGGAGCTTGAAGGCCCCTTGTTTCTGGTGAGCCTTCAGAATCGCCAGAAACACCAGTTATGAAGCAGCGGTCTAAAGACCGCTGCTCCATAACCTGTCCGTCTGCTCTGAGGAGGCGGACAGACATTGCGGGAAATCAACCCGATCAAATACAATTGGGTTGATTGACACCCCCTGCTAGCGGACGATTGGCCGCGAATCTGCAGGGGGTGGCGTTGCACCAGCAGTTCACAAGAGCTGCTGGTGCACTGCTGAATGCAGAGAGCGTATTGCTCTCCGCATTCAGCGATGTCTGTCGGACATATCGGATCATGTCTGACAGAGGGATGATAAAAAGTCAGATGTTGAAATGCTAATTAAGGCTGGGGGAGTTCATTGAGCAAAAATAGCTATGTCAGATAGACATCTCTCTCTTTAACACCCTCTACTTGGAAGTTAATTTACACTGCTATCTCCTGTTTACTTATGTTTTCCTCTGAGCATTCAAAGATATTCATATTTTTAGAATCGGGGAAGGTTTCAACATACACAAGCAGCTATTTAAAATGACAAAATAAAGGTAAACAAGCTGTTTGCAAACAGTTTAATATACTCCAGCAGGTAAAATGGGGCATTGAGAACACACTAAAGGGGAGAACATTGTATAGTGCAATGCCCCTTTAATACTACAAAGTCTATCGATAGAATCCTGAATGGGATGTAAACCTTGTCACACATTTCTCAAATTATGCACTTAACCCCCTAACTGCTGAGGAATGTTCACCCCTGTGCTGAGCTGTTCTGGGGGTTTTATATGCCTCTCACATACAAGCCCTACTATAAGTATTTTTCCAGTGAAATAAGTGATAATTTGAAGGTGCCCTTTTCACAAGAATAATTTCTGCAAGTATTTTGAGATGGTTGATGACAAATGATCTAATAATTTTTTCCTAAAAAAACATTAATCATCTACAGTAAGTAATTTAATACTCTATTACATGTATCTGTGATATTACTTAAAATTATTGTGTCCCTTATTAATCAGAGTTGTTTGCAAATAATCTGTTTGCAACTCTTAAACAAATTATATGTGGAATGTTGCACTGATTCTCAAGAGCAGTGTTAATGTTCTGATCCCAAACATCATTAATTGTCCAGCAATTACAGACAAATTAAACTTTCTGCCAAAAAATACACAGGCAGTGATGCTTAACTGCAGCATTTGGAGCTCCATCAAGAAAACTGTACAAAAAACATTGCATGGAAATTATTCAAATAAATTTAACATAAGTTTATATTGAAAGTTATTTAAAGGGACAGTAAACACCAAAAATGTTATTGTTTAAAAAAGTAGACAATCCCTTTATTACCCATTCCCCAGTTTTGCATAACCAACACTGTTACATTAATATACTTTTTACCTCTGTGATTACCTTGTATCTAAGTCTCTGCAGACTGCCCCCTTATACCATTTCTTTTCACAGACTTGCATTTAAGGCAGTTAGTGCTGACTGTTAAATAACTCCACGGGCTTGAGCACAATGTATCTATGAGGCACACATGAACAAATGTCCTCTAGCTATGAAAAACTGTCAAATACATTCAGATAAGAAGCGTCCTTAAAGGGCTTAGAAATAAGCATAGGAACCTACCTAGATTTAGCTTTCAACTAAAAATCCTAAGAGAAGAAAGCAAATTTGATGATAAAAGTAAATTGGAAAGTTGTTTAAAATTTCATGTGCTATCTGAATCATGAAAGTCCAAAAGTTTAATTTGGACTTTACTGTCCCTTTAAGGCATCAAGAGTAGAGTAAGCAATCAATAATATTTTCAGTGTTTAATTCTATACAATATCATAATTGGAGCTTCACATTTTATATTAAACGGGCACATTACCCAAATGCTGAATCACTTGAAAGTTATCTATAAAAAGCTTACTAGAAAACATCACATAAACATCTTTATGCAAAAATGTAATATTTTAACTCAAAATATCCTCAGTAGCCACATCCTATTATTAAGGATTTAATTAGGAAGCTTGTCCAGGAGTAGCTAGGTAGTGTATATCTGGTACTTTATTTCCCTGCTAACAGAATACTTACTCTGACCAACTGAAGACATTTTGAGATAAAATATCTCTCTAGTAAGATATGCTTCATCACATATCACATGGGTAACGTCCCATTATCTGTACTTGCACAGCCATATTCTTTTTACATTTACTTCACTTGTGATACTGATTTTATACAATGGACTCCATTTAACAACCAGCGACCACTGCTTCTTATCCTCTCCACCACCGCTGAGGTTTCTGAATTTATAAACCTAGAACTTGTTCGTTCAGGGTGATTGACAGGCCCTGCTCTTGCGTGATTGGTTGCTTGAGAGCAGGGGGCAGCATTACAAAAGAATATCCTTGAGCAATGTTAAATGCTCTCCACGATCACAGGCAGACTGATTGCCAAGTTGGGAACCTTGTCTGTCATGCTTTAATAAATGGGATCCAATATGTACATTCAACAGAAACAATGTAAGTGAAAACACAAACAGCTAGATTAAGAGTTTTGAGCGCTATAGAGAAACAAAAGTTAGGTTATTTAATTTCCTATAGTGCTGCTATTACAAGTTTGCAAACATACGCCTTTTGCGTGCGATATGGTTGCGTTGAGCTCCATACCGCGCACAATCAGAACGCTGCTGAGACGTGCTCGTGCACGATTTCCCCATAGACATCAATTGGGAGAGCCGGACAAAAAAAAACTAACACCTGCGATCGCCTGAAACAAAAGTTCCGTAACGCAGCCCCATTGATGTCTATGGGGAAATAAAAAAAACAGTTTAAACCTAACACCCTAACATAAACCCTATGTCTAAACACCCCTAATCTGCTGCCCCCAACATTGCCGACACCTGCCTACAGTTATTAATCCCTAATCTGCCGCTCCAGATATCGCCGCTACCTAACTAAAATGATTAACCCCTAATCTGCCGCTCCCCATATCGCTGCTACCTAAATAAAATTATTAACCCCTAATCTGCCGCTCTGATTTTGCCGCCACTATACTACATTTATTAACTCCTAAACTGCCAGTCCCCCACATCGCAACAAGCTAAATTAAACTATATTAACCCCTAAACCTAACCCTAACGTAACCCTAACCCTAACACCCCCTAACTTTAACATAATAAAAATATAGCTAAATTGGATTTACAATTATTAACTAAATAAACCTATTAACCCCTAAACCACCAGCCCCCCACATTTCAACAAGCTAAATTAAACTATATTAATCCCTAAACCTAACCCTACCCTAACCTCCCTAACTTAGATCTAAATTAAATTTACAATTATTAACTAAATAATTCCTATTTAAAACTAAATACATACTTACCTGTGAAATAAAACTTAAAGGGACAGTAAACCTAAAAAATAATGTTATATAATTCTGAACATAGTGCAGAATTATATAACATTATTTTAGTGCTATTGTTAGAAAAGCTTTTTTTACCTTTGATTTTTTTAAGAATATGCCGCTTTTACAGACCCGCTCTCTGCTCTCTGCTGAGCGGGTCTGTTTTTTTTACTCGCGCATCAGGCCAGCTGCACTATGTGCCGAATTATATAACATTATTTTTTAGGTTTACTGACACTTTAAGCAATCTACAATATAACTAATAGTTATATTGTAGCTAGCTTAGGTTTTATTTTTATTTCACAGTTAAGTTTGTATCTATTTTAACTATGTAGACTAGTTGGTAAAAAGTTATTAACTATTTAATAACTACCTAGTTAAAATAAATACAAACTTACCTTTGAAATAAAACATAACCTGCCTTACACTAAATCCTACCATTACAAAAAATAAAAAAAAACTATCATTAAAAAAAAATATGAAATCATCCAAAAAATAAAGATTAATCCTATTCTAATACCCTTTAAAAAAACACCCCAAAATAAAAAACCCTACTCTAGAATAAACTACCAAGGGCCCTTAAAAGTTCCTTTTGTAGGGCATTGCCCTGAGATAAACAACTTTTTTTTACTTTAAAAAGAATACAAACACCGCATAACACTATAAACCCCCCCCACACACACTCTACCAAGGGCCCTCAAAATGGCCTTTTGGGGGGCCCTTAAAATGGCCCTTTGTAGGGCATTACCCTGAGATAAACAGCTCTTTTAATTTAAAAAGAATACAAACACCCCCTGACACTATACAAACCCCCACCCCCCAAACTACCAAGGGCCCTTAAAATGGCCTTTTGGGGGGCCCTTTAAAGGACTTTTTGTGGGGCCCTTAAAAGGGCCTTTTGTAGGGCATTGCCCTGAGATAAAAAGCTCTTTTACTTAAAAAAAAAAAACACCACCTTTAAATATACATTACACAAAATAATAAACAAATTATCAAAAATAAAAAAGAATTACACCTAATCTAATAGCCCTATCAAAATAAAAAAGCCCATCCAAAATAAAAAAAAACCCTAGCCTACAATAAACTACCAATGGCTCTTAAAAGGGCCTTTTGTGGGGTATTGCCCCAAATATATCAGGTTTTTTTACTTGTAAAAATAAAATACAAACACCCCCCCAACAGTAAAACCCACCACCCAACCAAACCCTCAAATAAAAATAAAAAAACCTTTAAAAAACCTAACACTAACCCCCGATGATCCACTTACAGTTGTTAAAGTCCCGCTTGAAGGATTCCTCCAATTTGCAAAGTCCTCATCCATGCGGCAAGAAGTCTTCATCCAGACGGCCTCTTCTATCTTCATCCAGTCGGCAAAGTCCTCATCAATGCGGATTAGCCAATAGAATGAGAGCTGCTTAAATCCTATTGGCTGATTTGAATAGCCAATAGGATTTTAGCAGCCCTAATTCCTATTAGCTGATTCAAATGTTTCAGCCAATAGGAATGGAAGGGACGCCATCTTGAATCGCGTTCCTTGCATTGAAAATTAAGTGTAAGGTGGAGACCGTATGAAGAGCATGCTCCGCGCCGGATGTCTTCAGGATGGACCTGCTCCGCGCCGGCTGGATGAAGATCGAAGAGGTCGTCTGGATGAAGACTTCTTGCCGCATGGATGAGGATTTTGCCAGCTGGATGAAGATAGAAGAGGCCACCTCGATGAAGACGTCTTGCCGCATGGATGAGGACTTCGCCAGCTGGATGGATCCATCAAACGGGACTTCAAAAACTGTAAGTATATTGTCAGGGGTTAGTGTTAGGTTTTTTTAAGGGTTTTTTGGGTGGGGTTTTTTTAGTTTAGGGTTTGGGCAGTAAAATAGCTAAATGCCCTTTTAAGGGCAATGCCCATACAAATGCCCTTTTCAGGGCAATGGTTAGCTTAGGTTATTTTAGATCATTTTTTTATTTGGGGGGTTGGTTGGGTGGTGGGTTTTAATGTTTTTTTTACAGGTAAAAGAGCTTATATCTTTGGGGCAATGCCTCACAAAAGGCTCTTTTAAGGGCCATTGGTAGTTTATTGTAGGCTAGGTTTTTTTTTATTTTGGGCGGGATTTTTTATTTTGATAGGGCTATTAGATTAGGTGTAATTTTATTTTTGATAATTTGTTATTTTTCATAATTTAGTGGGGGGGGGTTGTAATTTAGTTTGTTTTTATTTTTTGTAATTAGATACTTTTTTGTAATTTTTACAGCAGTGTTAGGATTTTTTTATTGGTAGTTTAGTTTTATTTAATTGGTAGTTTAGTTTATTTAATTGGTAGTTAGTTTAATTTTAGTATAATAATTATAATAGTTTAATTGTTAGTTTAAAATTATTTTGTTTAATTTGACACGTAATTTTAATTTAATTTAAGATGGGGAAATTGTAATTTTAATATAAAGTTAGGGGGTTGTTAGGTTTAGGGGTTACTAGTTTAAATTAGTTTATTTCATTGTGGGGGCTTTCAGTTTAGGGGTTAATAGTTTATTTTAGTATATTTTGTTGTGGGGGCTTGCGGTTTAGGGGTTAATAGGTTTATTATAGCAGCGGTGTGGGCGGACGGCAGATTAGGTGTTAATAATATTTAAATAGTGTTTTTTATGTTGGAGGGCGGCGGTATAGGAGTTAACAAATTTAGTATAGTGGTGACGATGTCAGGGAGCGGCGGAATAGGGGTTAATACATGTTTTTAGTGGTGGCGATGTCGGGGCGGGAGATTAGGAGTTAATAAATTTATTATAGTGTTTTTGATGCAGGAGGGCCTCGGTTTAGGGGTTAATAGGTAGTTTATGGGTGTTTAGTGTACTTTGTAAAAGTTTAGTTATGAGTTTTATGTTACAGATTTGTAGCGTAACACTCATAACTACTGACTTTAGATGGCGGTACAGATCTTGTTGTTTTGGGCTGTAACGCTTACGTTTTTAGCCTCACCGCAAAACTCATAATACCGACACTATGGGAATCCCATGAAAAAATGTAATTTTTATGTGTGCGGGACTGAAGTTGCGGTACAGGCTAAAAGGTGTGCGGTACACCTATACCGACAACACTTGTAATAGCTGCAGTGCTGTTTTAATGCTGAAAATGCCATATTTTCAGCATTACAAGCCGCAACGCAAAACTTGTAATCTAGCTGAAAGTTTGTTTTTAATAAATTAAACCATGAGGCTTAGTTTACAATTGACTTGCTAAAAACACTTGGTGTTAGAAAAAGACTGATCCTTTTTATCAACATGAATCATACACTTGTCAGCTTGTAAATTGTTAGCATCCTCGAGTAATTCTGCTGGAGTTAAAGGGATAGTAAATACCTTGTTAATAGGTAGCTGGAAGAAGACATAAAAAGGTGTACCTATATAAATATGGTGACCTAGTGAAAACTTGTTGTTTGCAAAAAACAAAACAAAGTTTAGCCAATGACTGGCACACAGAAGTCTCTATCCCAGGAAATATGTAGTGAATTTAATTAAACTTACTTACCTTGCTGAAAACCTATTTTTGTCTTCATTAGTAAGAGCAATAGTGACTGTGGCCTTGAGTCCTTTCAACTGCCCACTGAATAAACATTCCTGGAAACTACTCATGTTCGACTTTGGATTGGCTGTGACCATAGCTATAGTCAATAGTTGAAAACATCACAGGAGCCCACTAACAGAGGTCAGGGATAGTAGAGCCTTTGGCAATATATGCAAAAATGCAAGTTTTTGGCAATAGTATTTACCTTGCCAGATCCTCAAACAAAACATTCTGTCTCTCGTGTGTGCACAGCCGTGGTCGGACTGTTAGCCGACGGACATTTGGCCGACACACAAGTGGCTGTCAGATAACAGTCCGGCCACAAGATAAATAGATAGATTTGATAGATAGATAAATAGATAAATTCAATAGACAGATAGATTCGATAGATAGATAATTTCCAAGACAGAGAATTACAAGACGTGCGGGCTGGGACCCATGGCTAGGTTCCCAGAGGCGGTTGCGGCGCCCGAGGCACTGATTAGAACAGAGCACTCTGGAGTGTATCTGCCCTCGGCTAAACTCAGAACATGCTTTGGCATTCTGTCCGTCGGCCAAATGTCCGTCAGATAGAATGCTGTCGGCCAAATGTCCATCTGCATTTTGTCAGAGCACTGTTCACAGTTCACACATGCGCAAAGTCAAGTTTAATTAAAAAATGCAATGGTGTTAAAAAGGGAGGCACTCACTGTATAATACAAGGTTATTCTATTGAAAATGTGCCCTTACACTGGATTGTCTGTTCCTGCCTAGCTCTTGTACATGGATCCTGAGCCATTTCTGTTGATGACTCCTGTACTTGTATCTTGTACTTATACATGTAATCTGTGCCTGCCTCTTGTACAAGGAGTTCTAGCTAGGGGTGGGTGAATGTTTTGAAACATTTGAAAAAGGAAACAAAATTTGAACACATTCATTCATATCAAAGTTTGAATGTTTGTTCTGCATTCTAACATTTATTTAATGCATTTAATAGTATTTCTAATTCCTTCTTTAAATGTAATATTTGATTTGAATTTTCTAATAATTAGATTCGAATTGATATATTTGTAATAGTATTTCTAATGCTTTCTTTAAATGTTATATTCAAATTATATAATATTCAAAATGGAAAATTTGAATCAATTAATATATTTGTATATTTTATATATTAATTTACTAAATTCCCTACTACTGAACTATTAAACTTCTGAATAGTGTTCATTAAATCGAATGTTACATTCAATTTTCAAACGTGGATATTCAATGTAATTATGAACATTTAAAAATTCAAACTAACATTCAAAAATTTCACATAACATTCAATTATAAAATTTTATTGGATTTTAACTTGTATCAACATTTGATTGCCCAAAATAATGTCCACATGACTATTCGTTCTACCAAACAAATTAAACTTTCAGCACATTCCTCCATAAATAGTTTTAGCCTGCCCTGTTCTGTCTACAAGTTGCTGACCTTGTCTGTTTATGAGTCTGTCCTGTTTACAAGTTGTTTTCTTTCTCGGTTTGATTATGGCCTGTCCTGCTTTGTTTACAAGTTGCAGACACAGGCTTTCTGATTACAAACCTGTTCAGTTAAGTTTAAATATTTCTGATTCAGCTCACCTTACTAAGAGACTGTTCTGTCCTGTTTTAGCATTAATGACCTGGACAATTTTATAATTCAAGATCCAGACCTGTTTACACATTACAGACATTGACTGTATCAGATTCTGCTTTGAGATAGCTGATCCAGCCAATAGCAGACTACAAGACTGCAAAGTTCAGTTTTGCTTTCCACCTGTTGCAGACTATAAGTACATTTATCTTGTCCAGTCTGTCACTGGTCCTGTCTTTCTATATGAACTCTGTATCCGATTCCATTATTTCCCATCAAGGTCTGCATGTAACAGCATAGGGAATCTTACACAATAGCAAAAAAAAAAATACAAGATGATTTTTATTTTTTATTTTTTTTACTAACCTCCTAATGTCAGTTGTTTTGAAGGTTTGCTGGGGTAAGGATTTGCATGTCTGTTTTTTCCTTTATGTACCAATTTATTTTACTGGTTCAATTAACCTTTAGCCCTATGTTCCTGCTGTTACACTGTAAATGCTATAAAACACATAAATAAATTATTCATTAAGCCTTCAGTAAGCCACTGAGTTTGGTGTTAATAAAAAACAATAAACAGAAATGCAAAATGCTAATTTACTAATTATTATTGCACTAATAAATAGTATGAAAGTAAAGTAACTGTGCGTTTTATGTACTATATTTATCCTTTCCTCTGACCTACTTTTTTAATCTCTTCTAAGACCAGATGCACAAATGTGTCATGGTTTCTATTAATAGATTCATATAAATGTTGAAAGATGATATGTCCTGGTATTTGGCAGAAGGTTGTAGATATCACTCCAAAATTATTACCAGATAAAAAATGGACATGAAACATATTTTCCTTTAAAGTGCAGTTACTAGCGGATACCTAAATTAAAGAATGAGAAAACTATAATTTAGTATAATGTAAAAAGCTAGACTAGACATTCAACATTGTTTAAAATGCCATTATAAATAATACTGTACATTATTTTTAACAGTGCTATTGTTAACCAATATATAAATAAAGAAAATATTTTTTTTACTAAACAATTATAACATTTAATCTAGTTAATTTATTATAATGTAATCTAACATTCCTCTTGGGCTTCACTCATAGACAGGAGATTAACTTTCCTTTGGGTCTCATATTTTATAAGGGTGCTAATTCAATTAATTCAAAACTTCCTTTATATATCTCCAAGCAATACTTTATTAGCTTTTTACCTTGTTAGTTTTCCTCCCATCATAGGAACTAGGAAAATAAGCTACATATAATTTGCATAATGAACTTGCATATTGCAATTTATAGATTCCGATCCAAGGTAGCATTTAGAAAAAGTTTGAGATCTTTATTTATTCCTCTGTGAACATCTTTCTCTTCAATGTCATAATGCCAGTTTTCAAGTTTTTAAGTAATGCTGGAACCCTTCTTACTAACCCCATCATCTGGTGCTAATTAACATACGCCTAGATTACGAGTTTTGCGGTACGACTATGCCGCTAAAAAATCGTCCATTGTGTGTGGAATGGCCTGTAACGCATATTACGAGTCACGGCGGTATAGGCTGTAACGGAAGCATTTTAACCTTAACACAACTCTCCTTTCCACACTCAAAATATGACGTTTGAGTGCGGGATTTTCCATAACGCCGTTTTTGGGTGTTGTTTTTTTTTAGATTAGGGATGAGCAGTGAGCACTGTAAAAGAGCTGAATGTCCTTTTAAGGGCAGTAAATGAGCTGAATGCCCTTTTAAGGGCAGTAAAAGAGCTGAATGCCATTTTAAGGACAATGACCACACAAATACCCCTTTAGGGGCAATGGGTAGCTTAAGTTTTATTTAGACTTAGGTTTTTTATTTTGGGGGGTTGGTTGGGTTGGGACTTTTTTGTAATTATTTGTCGGTAAAAGAGCTGTTTAATTTAGGTCAATGCCCTACAAAAGCCCATTTTAAGGGTTTATTGTAGGTTAGGGGGTGTTTTATTTTGGGGGGGGGGTTATTTTATAGGGCTATTCGATTAGGTAGAATTTGTTTTTCTTTTTAATAATTGTGTTTATTATTCTTAGAATTTTTTTATTTTTTGTAATTTTAGTGTTAATTTTTTTTAAATTTTAGATTTTTTAATTTTTTTTCATAGGATTAGGTTTTTTTAAATTTGTAATTTTTTTTTTATTTGTTCGTAGTCTTAGGTTTTTTATTTATGTAATTAAGGCTTTTTTATTGGTAGTTTGTTTTTATTTTATTAGAATAGTTATTTTAGGTTAATTTATAGTTTAATCTTAGTTTTTTTTATTTCAGAGTTAATTTTTTATGTATTTTAAAATAGTTGTAACTTTTAATTTAAAGTTAAGGGGTGTTAGGTTTAGGGGTTAATACTTTTGTTAAAGGGTTTTGTGATGTGGGGGCCTGGCTGTTTAGAGGTTAATAGCTTTATTTAGTGTTGGGGAGCGGCAGATTAGGGGTTAATAACTTTATTAAGTATCGGCGATGTCGGGGAGCGGCGGAGCAGGTTTGTTTAGACTAGGGCTTTAATAGGTTTATTTAGTATCGGCGATGTAGGGGAGCACCGGATTAGGGGATTAATAACTTTATTTAGTGTCGGGGATCAGCAGATTAGGGGTTAATAACTTTATTAAGTTTTGACGATGTTGGGAAGCGGCAGAGTAGGGGTGTTTAGACTAGGGGTTTATGTTAGGGTGTTAGGTTTAAACATAATTTTCTTTCTCTTTAGACATCAATGGGGTTGCATTACGCCGATTTGCCACTCCGCGATCGCATGTGTTAGTTTTTTTCTAACTCTCTCTCCCCATTGGTGTCTATGGGGGAAAGCGTGCACAAGCAGGTAAACTCAGCCCTTGGGTTTTGTGCAGTATGGAACTTAACGCACCATAATGCACATCACAAGGAGGTTTTTCAGTAACTCGTAATTGCAGCGCTATGGAAAGTTCAGTACAGCTCATTTTATTGAGTTCTTTACGCACCCAGTATAGCGCAAAACTCGTAATCTAGCCGATATTTTATTCATTACTCTACAAAACTAATAAATATTGTTTGAGAACTTAGTATCTTTACAAAAACAGCGTAAAGAAATGATAAATCTATCACTCTAATACTTGTTAATTCAACAACAATCGTAATGTGTCTACCCCAATATTAAAAATACAAACATTAAATAAAATAATGGGTGAAAAGACACAATACACAATACAATACAAATCCCTTTAAGAAGATGCACAAAGTCACCCGGAGTGGGTAGATTCCTGAAAAAGAAGAAGATACAGAGGGCCTCTAAGTGCAGTATCAACAGGGAATATAGGAACTGCATGATGAACAGTAAAATGCACACTCACATTTGTTGAAGCACACTATAGTGCAATTGGAGCGGACCGAGACTCCTGAGCCTCTCGGCTGACTCTAAACTCCAGTATCCCCAGCAAATGATGGATGAGGGTTAAGATTCAGAGTCTTCTCACTAAATAGGAAGCTCAGTAGCCGGCAGCTGCTCCTAGTGACTCACAAAGGTCACCCCGATTTGTACAGTAGGATAGTGTGGGTATCTCAAACCTCCAAGAACCACAGTGGTAGCATGTGTTATAAAACAGATTTAGGGGCCTAGTTATCAAGCCGTCAACCTCAAATACGCTGGAATTCCGCAGCGTATTTGTGGCAAGGCTGATTCGCCTTAGTTATCAAAGGCTCGAGACCGGCTAAAGTAGAATTTAGTGACGTAAGCTTCGATCCGCCGGACTCAGTCTGACACAATCTCACTACTTTTGCTAGTTATCAAATGGCTAGCAGGTACGCTCGGCACTTTTATGGCGGCGGATCCCATAGGAATCAATGGGAGTCTGACCATAGCGAAAGTACAAGTTCGCTGCTGCCCGACATCCCATTCATTCCTATGGGAGCTGTCTGCACCTAACACCCTAACATGTACCCGAGTCTAAACACCGCTAATCTGACCCCCCTACACCGCCGCAACTAAATAAAGTTATTAACCACTAAACCGCCGCTCCCGGAGCCCACCGCAAGCTACTCTATACATATTAACCCCTAAACCGCCGCTCCCGGAGCCCACCGCAACTATAATAAATGTATTAACCCCTAAACCGCCGCTCCCTGAACCCGTCGCCACCTATAATACATTTATTAACCCCTAATCTGCCCCCCCTACACCGTCGCCACCTATAATAAATTTATTAACCCCTAATCTGCCCCCCCTACAACGTCGCCACCTATAATAAATTTATTAACCCCTAATCTGCCCCCCCTACACCGTCGCCACCTATAATAAATGTATTAACCCCTAATCTGCCCCCCCTACACCGTCGTCACCTATAATAAATTTATTAACCCCTATCCTGCCCCCCACTACGCCGCCGCCACTGTAATAAAATTATTAACCCCTAAACCTAAGTCTAACACTAACCCTAACGCCCCCCTAACTTAAATATTAATTAAATAAATCTAAATAATATTTTTATTATTAACTAAATTAATCCTATTTAAAACTAAATACTTACCTTTAAAATAAACCCTAATATAGCTACAATGTAATTAATAATTATATTCTAGCTATTTTAGGATTTATTTTTATTTTACAGGTACCTTTCAATTTATTTTAACTAGGTACAATAGCTATTAAATAGTTATTAACTATTTAATAGCTTACCTAGCTAAAATAAACTGAAATTTACCTGTAAAATAAATCCTAACCTAAGTTACAATTACACCTAACACTACACTATACTTTAATAAATTATTCCTATTTAAAACTAAATACCTGTAAAGTAAACCCTAATATAGCTACAATATAAATAATAATTATATTGTAGCTATCTAAGGCCTAGATTTGGAGTTCGGCGGTAGCCGTCAAAACCAGCGTTAGAGGCTCCTAACGCTGGTTTTGGGCGCCCGCTGGTATTTGGAGTCAGTGATTAAAGGGTCTAACGCTCACTTTTCAGCCGCGACTTTTCCATGCCGCAGATCCCCCTACGCCATTTGCGTAGCCTATCTTTTCAATGGGATCTTTCTAACGCCGGTATTTAGAGTCGTTTCTGAAGTGAGCGTTAGAGCTCTAACGACAAGATTCCAGCCGCCTGAAAATAGCAGGAGTTAAGAGCTTTCTGGCTAACGCCGGTTTATAAAGCTCTTAACTACTGTACCCTAAAGTACACTAACACCCATAAACTACCTATGTACCCCTAAACCGAGGTCCCCCCACACCGCCGCCACTCGATTAAAATTTTTAACCCCTAATCTGCCGACCGCCACCTACGTTATACTTATGTACCCCTAATCTGCTGCCCCTAACCCCGCCGACCCCTGTATTATATTTATTAACCCCTAACCTGCCCCCCACAACATCGCCGCCAGCTACTTAAAATAATTAACCCCTAATCTTCCGACCGCAAAGCGCCGCCACCTACGTTATCCCTATGTACCCCTAATCTGCTACCCCTAACACCGCCGACCCCTATATTATATTTATTAACCCCTAATCTGCCCCCCACAACGTCGCCGACACCTGCCTACACTTATTAACTCCTAATCTGCCGAGCGGACCTGAGCGCTACTATAATAAAGTTATTAACCCCTAATCCGCCTCACTAACCCTATCATAAATAGTATTAACCCCTAATCTGCCCTCCCTAATATCGCCGACACCTACCTTCAATTATTAACCCCTAATCTTCCGATCGGAGCTCACCGCTATTCTAATAAATGGATTAACCCCTAAAGCTAAGTCTAACCCTAACACTAACACCCCCCTAACTTAAATATAATTTACATCTAACGAAATAAATTAACTCTTATTAAATAAATGATTCCTATTTAAAGCTAAATACTTACCTGTAAAATAAATCCTAATATAGCTACAATATAAATTATAATTATATTATAGCTATTTTAGGATTAATATTTATTTTACAGGCAACTTTGTAATTATTTTAACCAGGTACAATAGCTATTAAATAGTTAAGAACTATTTAATAGTTACCTAGTTAAAATAATAACAAATTTACCTGTAAAATAAATCCTAACCTAAGATATAATTAAACCTAACACTACCCTATCAATAAAATAATTAAATAAACTACCTACAATTACCTACAATTAACCTAACACTACACTATCAATAAATTAATTAAACACAATTCCTACAAATAAATACAATTAAATAAACTAGCTAAAGTACAAAAAATAAAAAAGAACTAAGTTACAGAAAATAAAAATATATTTACAAACATAAGAAAAATATTACAACAATTTTAAACTAATTACACCTACTCTAAGCCCCCTAATAAAATAACAAAGCCCCCCAAAATAAAAAATTCCCTACCCTATTCTAAATTAAAAAAGTTACAAGCTCTTTTACCTTACCAGCCCTGAACAGGGCCCTTTGCGGGGCATGCCCCAAGAATTTCAGCTCTTTTGCCTGTAAAAAAAAACATACCATACCCCCCCCACCAACATTACAACCCACCACCCACATACCCCTAATCTAACCCAAACCCCCCTTAAAAAAACCTAACACTAATCCCCTGAAGATCTTCCTACCTTGTCTTCACCATCCAGGTATCACCGATCCGTCCTGGCTCCAAGATCTTCATCCAACCCAAGCGGGGGTTGGCGATCCATAATCCGGTGCTGAAGAGGTCCAGAAGAGGCTCCAAAGTCTTCCTCCTATCCGGCAAGAAGAGGACATCCGGACCGGCAAACATCTTCTCCAAGCGGCATCTTCGATCTTCTTCCATCCGGAGCGAAGCGGCAGGATCCTGAAGACCTCCAGCGCGGAACATCCATCCGGACTGACGACTGAACGACGAATGACTGTTCCTTTAAGGGACGTCATCCAAGATGGCGTCCCTCGAATTCCGATTGGCTGATAGGATTCTATCAGCCAATCGGAATTAAGGTAGGAATTTTCTGATTGGCTGATGGAATCAGCCAATCAGAATCAAGTTCAATCCGATTGGCCGATCCAATCAGCCAATCAGATTGAGCTCGCATTCTATTGGCTGATCGGAACAGCCAATAGAATGCGAGCTCAATCTGATTGGCTGATTGGATCAGCCAATCGGATTGAACTTGATTCTGATTGGCTGATTCCATCAGCCAATCAGAAAATTCCTACCTTAATTCCGATTGGCTGATAGAATCCTATCAGCCAATCGGAATTCAAGGGACGCCATCTTGGATGACGTCCCTTAAAGGAACAGTCATTCGTCGTTCAGTCGTCGGTCCGGATGGATGTTCCGCGCTGGAGGTCTTCAGGATCCTGCCGCTTCGCTCCGGATGGAAGAAGATCGAAGATGCCGCTTGGAGAAGATGTTTGCCGGTCCGGATGTCCTCTTCTTGCCGGATAGGAGGAAGACTTTGGAGCCTCTTCTGGACCTCTTCAGCACCGGATTATGGATCGCCAACCCCCGCTTGGGTTGGATGAAGATCTTGGAGCCAGGACGGATCGGTGATACCTGGATGGTGAAGACAAGGTAGGAAGATCTTCAGGGGATTAGTGTTAGGTTTATTTAAGGGGGGTTTGGGTTAGATTAGGGGTATGTGGGTGGTGGGTTGTAATGTTGGGGGGGGGTATGGTATGTTTTTTTTTACAGGCAAAAGAGCTGAAATTCTTGGGGCATGCCCCGCAAAGGGCCCTGTTCAGGGCTGGTAAGGTAAAAGAGCTTGTAACTTTTTAAATTTAGAATAGGGTAGGGAATTTTTTATTTTGGGGGGCTTTGTTATTTTATTAGGGGGCTTAGAGTAGGTGTAATTAGTTTAAAATTGTTGTAATATTTTTCTTATGTTTGTAAATATATTTTTATTTTCTGTAACTTAGTTCTTTTTTATTTTTTGTACTTTAGCTAGTTTATTTAATTGTATTTATTTGTAGGAATTGTGTTTAATTAATTTATTGATAGTGTAGTGTTAGGTTAATTGTAGGTAATTGTAAGTAGTTTATTTAATTATTTTATTGATAGGGTAGTGTTAGGTTTAATTATATCTTAGGTTAGGATTTATTTTACAGGTAAATTTGTTATTATTTTAACTAGGTAACTATTAAATAGTTCTTAACTATTTAATAGCTATTGTACCTGGTTAAAATAATTACAAAGTTGCCTGTAAAATAAATATTAATCCTAAAATAGCTATAATATAATTATAATTTATAGTGTAGCTATATTAGGATTTATTTTACAGGTAAGTATTTAGCTTTAAATAGGAATAAGTTATTTAATAAGAGTTAATTTATTTCGTTAGATAAAAATTATATTTAACTTAGGGGGGTGTTAGTGTTAGGGTTAGACTTAGCTTTAGGGGTTAATCCATTTATTAGAATAGCGGTGAGCTCCGATCAGAAGATTAGGGGTTAATAATTGAAGGTAGGTGTCGGCGATGTTAGGGAGGGCAGATTAGGGGTTAATACTATTTATGATAGGGTTAGTGAGGCGGATTAGGGGTTAATAACTTTATTATAGTAGCGCTCAGGTCCGCTCGGCAGATTAGGGGTTAATAAGTGTAGGCAGGTGTCGGCGACGTTGAGGGGGGCAGATTAGGGGTTAATAAATATAATCTAGGGGTCGGCGATGTTAGGGCAGCAGATTAGGGGTACATAGGGATAACGTAGGTTGCGGCGGTTTACGGAGCGGCAGATTAGGGGTTAAAAAAAATATGCAGGTGTCAGCGATAGCGGGGGCGGCAGATTAGGGGTTAATAAGTGTAAAGGTAGGGGTGTTTAGACTTGGGGTACATGTTAGAGTGTTAGGTGCAGACGTAGGAAGTGTTTCCCCATAGGAAACAATGGGGCTGCGTTAGGAGCTGAACGCTGCTTTTTTGCAGGTGTTAGGTTTTTTTTCAGCTCAAACAGTCCCATTGTTTCCTATGGGGGAATCGTGCACGAGCACGTTTTTGAGGCTGGCCGCGTCCGTAAGCACCGCTGGTATCGAGAGTTGCATTTGCGGTAAAAATGCTCTACGCTCCTTTTTTGGAGCCTAACGCAGCATTTGTTTGAACTCTCGATACCAGAGTTAATTTTATGGTGCGGCCAGAAAAAAGCCTGCGGAGCGTTAACAGCCCTTTTACCGCCGAACTCCAAATCTAGGCCATAGGATTTATATTTATTTTACAGGTAACTTTGTATTTATTTTAGCTAGTTAGAATAGTTATTAAATAGTTATTAACTATTTAATAACTACCTAGCTAAAAGAAATACAAAATTACCTGTAAAATAAATCCTTACCTAAGTTACAATTAAACCTAATACTACACTATCATTAAATTAATTAAATAAACTACCTACAAATAACTACAATTAAATACAATTACATAAACTAACGAAAGTACAAAAAATAAAAAAAGCTAAGTTACAAAAAATAAAAAAATAAGTTACAAACATTTTAAAATATTACAACAATTTTAAGCTACTTAGACCTAATCTAAGCCCCCTAATAAAATAACAACCCCCCCAAAATAAAAAAATGCCCTACCCAATTCTAAATTAAATAAAGTTCAAAGCTCTTTTACCTTACCAGCCCTTAAAAGGGCCATTTGTGGGGGCATGCCCCAAAGAAAACAGCTCTTTTGCCTGTTCCGATCAGCCAATAGAATGCGAGCTCAATCTGATTGGCTGATTCCATCAGCCAATCAGATTTTTCCTACCTTAATTCCGATTGGCTGATAGAATCCTATCAGCCAATCGGAATTGAGGGGACGCCATCTTGGATGACGTCCCTTAAAGGAGCCTTCATTCGTCGTAGTCCGTCGGTGAAGAAGGAGGTTCCGCGTCGGCGGGAGGAAGATTCAAGACCCGGCTTGGAAGAAGACATCGCCCGGATAGAAGACATCTTCAGCGCCTCTTGGAAGATGACATCGGCCGGATCAAAGACTTCTTCAGCGCCGCCTGGATGATGACTTCATCGGATGGAAGATTTCTTCAGAGCCGCTTGGAGGATTAACTTCTTCCGCTCCGGATGTTCACTTCGGTTCCATCGCTGCTCGGCTGAGTGAAGACAAGGTAGGATGATCTTCAGGGGATTAGTGTTAGGTTTTTGTAAGGGGGGTTTGGGTTAGATTAGGGGTATGTGGAAGGTGGGTTTTAATGTTGGGGGGTTGTATTTTTCTTTTACAGGCAAAAGAGCTGTTTTCTTTGGGGCATGCCCCCACAAATGGCCCTTTTAAGGGCTGGTAAGGTAAAAGAGCTTTGAACTTTATTTAATTTAGAATAGGGTAGGGCATTTTTTTATTTTGGGGGGGTTTGTTATTTTATTAGGGGGCTTAGATTAGGTGTAAGTAGCTTAAAATTGTTGTAATATTTTTAAAATGTTTTTAACTTATTTTTTTATTTTTTGTAACTTAGCTTTTTTATTTTTTGTACTTTAGTTAGTTTATGTAATTGTATTTAATTGTAGTAGTTTATTTAATTAATTTAATGATAGTGTAGTATTAGGTTTAATTGTAACTTAGGTTAGGATTTATTTTACAGGTAATTTTGTATTTCTTTTAGCTAGGTAGTTATTAAATAGTTAATAACTATTTAATAACTATTCTAACTAGCTAAAATAAATACAAAGTTACCTGTAAAATAAATATAAATCCTAAGATAGCTACAATATAATTATTATTTATATTGTAGCTATATTAGGGTTTATTTTACAGGTAAGTATTTAGTTTTAAATAGGAATAATTTATTAAAGTATAGTGTAGTGTTAGGTGTAATTGTAACTTAGGTTAGGATTTATTTTACAGGTAAATTTCAGTTTATTTTAGCTAGGTAAGCTATTAAATAGTTAATAACTATTTAATAGCTATTGTACCTAGTTAAAATAAATTGAAAGTTGCCTGTAAAATAAAAATAAATCCTAAAATAGCTAGAATATAATTATTAATTACATTGTAGCTATATTAGGGTTTATTTTAAAGGTAAGTATTTAGTTTTAAATAGGATTAATTTAGTTAATAATAAAAATATTATTTAGATTTATTTAATTAATATTTAAGTTAGGGGGGCGTTAGGGTTAGTGTTAGATTTAGGTTTAGGGGTTAATAATTTTATTACAGTGGCGGCGGTGTAGTGGGGGGCAGGATAGGGGTTAATACATTTATTATAGGTGACGACGGTGTAGGGGGGGCAGATTAGGGGTTAATAAGTTTAATATAGGTGGCGACAGTGTAGGGGGGCAGGATAGGGGTTAATAGGTTTAATATAGGTTGCGGCAGGGTCCGGGAGCGACGGTTTAGGGTTTAAACTATTTATTTAGTTTCGGCGAGGTGCGGGATCAGCAGGATAGGGGTAATAATTTTATTATAGAGGGCGAAGGTATAGGGGGGGCAGGATAGGGGTTACTAGGTATAATGTAGGTGGCAGCGGTGTCCGGGAACGGCGGTTTAGGGGTTAATACATTTATAAGACTTGCAGCAGGGTCTAGAAGCGGCGGTTTAGGGGTTAGTAACTTTATTTAGTTGCGGGAGGCTCCGGGGGTGCCGGTATTGGGGGTAGAACAGTGTAGTTTAGTGTGAGTGCTTAGTGACAGGCTAGCAATAAAGCTGTCAAACAGCCGAAGAGCAGCGAGAACGGATGAGTGATAACTCTCACAGTCCGCTGCTCATCGCCCCGCGGCTTTTTGACAGCTTTATTTGATAACTTAGGCGAACGTATTCAAGGTCCGCGGCGGCGAAGGTAGGCGAGCTTAGGCGGGCGTATTGGGCCGGCGAAGCCAGAAAAGTAGACGGCTTGATAACTACCCCCCTTAGTGTTAAAACAATTAAAAACAGGGTCGAGTTTCTCTGCGTTCAACACTGTTTCCTCAGACAAGTGGTGCAGAAGATTGCTGGAGTTTCCCTGCTGGAAACTGGTCCTTTTCAGGACCAAAAAAGGCCCTCCCTCCAGCAACCTCTGGAAACACCTACCATGTGACAATTATATTATAATTATATTATATTATTCTAAAAGGAAAAAATATATTATCGGGGTGAAATGAGTTTAAGACAATAATTTGCAAGTCATAAATTTAAACTATTACATTTTAATCATAAGATAAAAATATACAGCACCTGCAAAGATATCCACAACAGACAAAAAAAGAGCAAATGATCGCACATCTAGAGTCTTATTCTGTGCATATATGGATTTAAAGAGTCCCTAACTAAGCCTAATATGTGACTTAGCGCAACATGCAACACTCGCAAAAGGCAGGGTTTAAATATCTAGTAATTTAAGGTTAATTACAAACTACAGGGAGTGCAGAATTATTAGGCAAATGAGTATTTTGACCACATCATCCTCTTTATGCATGTTGTCTTACTCCAAGCTGTATAGGCTTGAAAGCCTACTACCAATTAAGCATATTAGGTGATGTGCATCTCTGTAATGAGAAGGGGTGTGGTCTAATGACATCAACACCCTATATCAGGTGTGCATAATTATTAGGCAACTTCCTTTCCTTTGGTAAAATGGGTCAAAAGAAGGACTTGACAGGCTCAGAAAAGTAAAAAATAGTGAAATATCTTGCAGAGGGATGCAGCACTCTTAAAATTGCAAAGCTTCTGAAGCGTGATCATCGAACAATCAAGAGTTTCATTCAAAATAGTCAACAGGGTCGCAAGAAGCGTGTGGAAAAACCAAGGCGCAAAATAACTGCCCATGAACTGAGAAAAGTCAAGTGTGCAGCTGCCAAGATGCCACTTGCCACCAGTTTGGCCATATTTCAGAGCTGCAACATCACTGGAGTGCCCAAAAGCACAAGGTGTGCAATACTCAGAGACATGGCCAAGGTAAGAAAGGCTGAAAGGCGACCACCACTGAACAAGACACACAAGCTGAAACGTCAAGACTGGGCCAAGAAATATCTCAAGACTGATTTTTCTAAGGTTTTATGGACTGATGAAATGAGAGTGAGTCTTGATGGGCCAGATGGATGGGCCCGTGGCTGGATTGGTAAAGGGCAGAGAGCTCCAGTCCGACTCAGACGCCAGCAAGGTGGAGGTGGAGTACTGGTTTGGGCTGGTATCATCAAAGATGAGCTTGTGGGGTCTTTTCGGGTTGAGGATGGAGTCAAGCTCAACTCCCAGTCCTACTGCCAGTTTCTGGAAGACACCTTCTTCAAGCAGTGGTACAGGAAGAAGTCTGCATCCTTCAAGAAAAACATGATTTTCATGCAGGACAATGCTCCATCACACGCGTCCAAGTACTCCACAGCGTGGCTGGCAAGAAAGGGTATAAAAGAAGAAAATCTAATGACATGGCCTCCTTGTTCACTTGATCTGAACCCCATTGAGAACCTGTGGTCCATCATCAAATGTGAGATTTACAAGGAGGGAAAAAAGTACACCTCTCTGAACAGTGTCTGGGAGGCTGTGGTTGCTGCTGCACGCAATGTTGATGGTGAACAGATCAAAACACTGACAGAATCCATGGATGGCAGGCTTTTGAGTGTCCTTGCAAAGAAAGGTGGCTATATTGGTCACTGATTTGTTTTTTTGTTTTTGAATGTCAGAAATGTATATTTGTGAATGTTGAGATGTTATATTGGTTTCACTGGTAAAAATAAATAATTGAAATGAGTATATATTTGTTTTTTGTTAAGTTGCCTAATAATTATGCACAGTAATAGTCACCTGCACACACAGATATCCCCCTAAAATAGCTATAACTAAAAACAAACTAAAAACTACTTCCAAAACTATTCAGCTTTGATATTAATGAGTTTTTTGGGTTCATTGAGAACATGGTTGTTGTTCAATAATAAAATTAATCCTCAAAAATACAACTTGCCTAATAATTCTGCACTCCCTGTATTGTTTGATCAATTATGAAATACTAGTGTATTTAAGCTATCAGTGCAGACCCTTAAATAATAATATCTAATTGAGCAACATACAGAAAATGAGGCAAGTAATCCTCACTTAAAATGACAGGGAATTCAGCACTCAAAACGCAACTTATATTTAACAATTCATATACATTTATTTCAACAAAATATCACATATATATTTAAAGCAAATTCATGTGTGGTTCAAGATATCCTATCAGCTAATTCATCCTGAAATGAAACCATACCGAATGCACCTGGGAGACAACTCCTGTATTACAAAGATACATACAGAAAGAAAAACATTTCAAGCAGAAAGCCATATAACATTAGCTTCTCAAAAGGAAACCTACAACATCTTTATCAGAGGACAACACCAGTCTTAAATCAGAAGGGCACTGTTGTCATGATAACAATATGAGGATCTATGTAGTAACCTTAGAAGCTATATAAGTATAAAAAATTGCTATAACAAGGCAATATATTTAACATTAAATTGATTGTCAGTAATTTTTTTACAGTTTCTTTACTGTATTTTTACAAATAAGGTCTGATTACTGACAATCAATTGATGCTCCGTATATTGCCTTGTTATCATAGCCATTTTTTAGATAATATTTTTAATATACTATTTGATCATTATCGGCATGGTAAGATCTGACAATTAGCTGTTTTTAATGTTTACACAATCACCCATTTTGGGCCAGGTTACGAGTGATGTGTTAACAGCTATGCACAAGCAATATAGGGTTCATCATCATCAAGGTTGTTTGCATGCGCCGGATGTATCGATCGTATTACAAGTTTAAAGTAAACGAGATTGCTTGAGCACATTTGAATTTACCATCAGATATATGTAGAAATATGTATTAATGAATAAACATAACATATTCTGCTATGTGAAGAAAATTGGAATATGAAATATTCATATTTTCATGTTGGGCTAGCGCACTTGAGAATATGCAATCGGGTTTGCCTGCTAGTAGGGTGTAAGGTTTTTATTCCACTTTTCTTGCTCTGTTGACTTCTATGGGAGACTACATTAATGTGTGTGCGATATTCAAAGTTCAGCTTTTTGCTTGCAGTGGGTTAGCGCAAGAGCAAATTTTTTTTACTTTCAACTTGTAATACAAGCGCTACCTGACATATGCAAAAAGCTTACTTCTAGCAGAGTTAGTGCATGAGTGGGATTGATTAAAAAAAACCCTCCTCTCGTAATCTGACCCTCTATTGTTTATCTTCAGCTCTAAGTTCTTTTTTTGTTTCTGTGAAAAAATGGTCTTATTCTTAACATGTGCCAGTCCTTTTTTTCTGATCACAATCAAAATTCTCAATACTTACAACACATTTATGGGGACATTTTTCACTTATCAAATTCAACAGCTAAAAGGACTTGATAAATGTCAGACAACATTTTTCATATTATTACCGAGTACCCCAAAAAAGATTTTGATTGTAACATTGATTTTATACATGTGAAAAACACACTGACATCACCCCCCCCCCTATATTGGATGACATCATCCAACAAATAGAGATATTATTTGCTCTGTAACTGCAAAAATCTAAGAAATCACCAGTTTGTATTTGTTAATCCTATGCATTCGAATTTTGGTTTAAACAATCTAGAGGGTAACAAAGCAGATAAGGATTTTGTATTGTTTTGGTTGAGTATTGCGAGTTTGAGGGGTATTAAAAGCAGAAATATTTTTGGATTCTGATTACTGGAAAAGCACACTGACAATACCAGCAAAACTTTAGAAATCATTATCTCCTGAAAATAAGCACAATCCTATGATTGACCTGAAACCAGAAATATCTTTTTTTTTATTTTTGTACATTAAATAGAGGGTAGTTTTGTTTTGAAATTATCTAAAATAAACAGCGCTCTAAGGAATTTTACCCAGTTGGTAAGTTCCTAATACATATTAATGGAGATAGCAAAATATTATGCATTGTACACATCATGCAAGCTCATTTTCAGTTTTTGCTATTTATATTCACAGTTTGTTTTTGAAGGTTTAATTTTCCAAAGATTATGTAAAATGTAAATGACACAGGCTTATCTTAAAAAAGAGCTGTTTAAAAAATGAATGATTCATTGTGCTCATTGCTCCAAATGTTCCCATAGCCTGTGACCTACAACTTGACAGTATGCCATTGACTTGCAAGGGAGATATGCAGAACTTGGTTATTACTAATTATATAAAATTAAAAATATATTACATATATTGTTTTTAAATGTAAACAAGGCAAAAATATAAATTTGCAAAAGTTATTTATATAGAACAATATTATTTTTCAAGCGCATATACATTATTATTTTTCAAGCGCATATTTTGTACTAAGATTCAAAGACATATACATCTTAAAGGGACAGTCTAGTCCAAAATAAACTTTCATGATTCAGATAGAGAATGTAATTTTAAACAATTTTCTAATTTACTTTTATCACCAATTTTGCTTTGTTCCCTTGGTATTCTTAGCTGAAAACTGAACCTAGAAGGTGAATATGCCAATTTCTAAGCCCTTGAAGATCGCCTTAGTTCATGTGTGTCATATAGATAACACTGTGCTCACGCATGTGGAGTTCAGGTGAGCCAGCTCTGATTGGCTAAAATGGATGTCTGTCAAAAGAACTAAAATAAGGGGGCAGTTTACAGAGGCTTAGAGAAAAGGTAATCACAGAGGTAAAAAGTATATTTATATAACTGTGTTGGTTGTGCAAAACTAGGCAATAAGTAATAAAGGTATTATCTATCTTTTTAAACAATAACAATTCTGGTGTAGACTGTCCCTTTAATGTAAATTACACGGTACCGGGTATAATTAAGTCTTACTTTTTTTTTTTGTGTGCGTATTTCTTGTATTATTTACAAATAACCAATGGCATACATAAGGTGAAAGAGAACAAGATTAAGTCCATATTCTGTATCTATGTGCTAATATAATCATTAGTAAATATTGAGCACTGTAAGGAAAGTATGTAAATGATTCAATTCAGTTTACTTTAATCCAGCCTGGTCACAGAGGTTTTGAGTGATTTGAGGGTGATTGGTCTCTTGATGAGGGCAAAGAGTTGAGGGAAGGCAATTGTGCTTGAGATATTCCTAGTTGATTACAAAAAGAGTCCAGGTCGTCTGGCATTCTGTAGATAATCACTTGGGTGCCTTTAAGCACCTTGATACAGAAGGGAAATCCCCACCTGTAAGATATCTTGAGGTTTTGTAGGTGATTGGTCTGGAATTTTGCTTCCCTCCTCTTGTTCAGCATAATGGGGCTCAGGTCTGCATAAATTTGGATGGTGTTTCCTTCGAATGTGATGAACTTTGCTTTCCTTGAGGTCTACATGATTTTTTCCTTATCATTGGAACTTTAGGATAATGTCCCTTGGTGGTTTGCTCTCAGGAGGTTTAGGCCTGAGGGCTCTATGGGCTCTTTCCAAAGGTAGAGGGGAGGTTCCCTCTGTTTGTAAAAGAAAGCAGAACAACCTTTGCAGATAAGGGGTAAGCTGATTTGGGGCTATTATCTCCGGTACTCCTCTGACTCTAGAATTGTTACGCCTTCCTCAGTAATCAAGATCTTTAAGGTGTAGTTGCATCTGGTGCATTATCTGATCTTGTGTTTTGAGGGAACGATTATGGGAATCCAGTTCTTTGCTTACTTGCTTGGCATCTTCTTCTAAGTATAGAATTCTGTCTCCTAAGTCAAATACATCTTTTTTAACCTCAGTGAGGCAATCCTTTATGAGTTTCCCCCACTTGCGTGAGTAGTAAGGTAAAATCATCTTTAGTGGGAAGATTTACCAGATCTGCTTTGGTGATAGTTTTTTTGTCCTGTTGAGCAAGCAAGGTTGCATTTACATTTGTGTCTTCCATTTCTTGGCTATGTGGTTCTACACTGGCTTTCAGGATGATTCCAGAATCTTGAAAAAGTTGTTTCGTTTTCTTGCCTAGGGGTTCTCCTTGAGAAAGCAGTAAAGCCGTGTAAACCGTGGGATAGGCTAGTTAATATAGAAGGAAAGTCCAGTACAGAATATTGCAGAATCAGCACTTGAGCTATCAGATTCCTTTATAGTAAAGAAAAAAAAATTAAGTGGAGCCCCTGTGAGTCAAAAATAATTTCAACATGGACAAAAATTCAGATGCACTCCCTAGACAGGTGATATTGTTACAATAGGGGTATGTTAATTTATAGCCATGCCCCACTTGGCACCTAGAGGAAACATTTAACCTAGCCAAGTTAATAGCTAGGATTGATAATGATAATGTTAACATCAACAGTAGTCTGTTTGGTATTGCTTATTAGATTGTTGATTGTGACCCTGTTGTAAGTTAAAAGGTATAGCAACATAACCCTTATCAAAGGGTTCTGGCTACTAGTGAGGTATTAGCTTCTTACTACCTGCTAGGTACCCCCTCCCCCCTTGCACTTTTTGTTGGGCAGTTACTTATAGTAGCTGCCAGCACTGTTAGATTTATGCATTGTTTGCATATCTTGTTATCATGTTCATTCCTATTTTGTTTTTTGCTATTACATTGTTTCTTACAGGTTCTCAAAATACCTTTATTGTATCCACTGACTATTAAAAGCCAAGAATTGTACGCTAAATATAGCAACCGCCACTCATGTCTTACCCTACAACTCACAATTATATTGACATGATTCCTTTCAGAAATGCTGCCATTTATCACACTAGAGCATACCACGCATCCCTCTTCTGACCAGAAAATCCTATGGTCCAATGAACACTTAAATTAACCACCCAAAACGCAAAGGACTAAATTCCCCAACAAAAAGGTCAGTAGCGCTTAATTGTTTTGCCAAACAAAAAAGTAAAATTGTCTTCGTACAAGAGACACACTTTATAAAAAGTGTTGAACCCAAATTTACCTCTAAACAATACCAGGTGTTTTTTTTCAATTCGCACATATCAAAGAAGAAAAACAGCATAGGCATTCTGCTACACAAATCTATCCCTTTCCAAATTCTTCAACAACACTCTGATACTGAGGGTCATTTTTTAATCTTAGTTGGGCTGTTTTTAACAAGGTGATTACATTGGCCAACATATATGCACCAAATTCGGGCCAGGTCCATTTTTTCAAACGCTTTTTACTGGGGAATTACTGGGTGTTTCAAAGGGCATCACAATACTGGCCGACACTTCAATATAGTCTTAAACCCTGCTTTGGATTGCCCACAAACAAAAAGTTAACACCCCTAAAGATCTCTCAAAAACATAGCGCAACATCTTAGGACTACAACATCCAACACAAAAAACATATACTTTCTACTCCAACCCTAGGCACACTTATTCTAGACTCGATCACATTTATATTGACCAAATAGGACTCACTCTGGCACAAGACTCAGACATTAAACCAACACTGTGGTCAGACCACGTTATGGTATCACTGACTATAGACTGGCCAGAGAGGCCTATAACAGACTTCAGCTGGAAACTAGACGACACTCTGTTACTACAACCAGCCATAGTTAAGACAATACAGTTATCCCTACAGGACTATTTTACAACCCCACAAACCTCCCCAACCTTGATATGGGAAGCCCACAAGGCAGTTATTAGAGGCAAATCAAATCAAATCAAGCAAAAAGCTATTTTAACAAAATCCTACAATACTGAATATACTTGATTACTAAATGCCTTACAATACCCTGAGCCTCAACTCCCAACGCTGGCAACCCGAGAAATTTTGCTTGAAATAAAAGAAATCCCCCCAAATTAAAGCCCAGGGCCCGATGGTTTAACAAATATTTACTATAAACAATTTAAACATATCTTGACCCCCCATCTAGCAAACCTTTTTAACTACCTGGATGGGGACGGTCAGTTTTCCATGCAACTACTTGAAGCTCATATTTCAGTAATTCCAAAGCTGGGGAAGCCACCGACAGACCCGGGTAGTTACAGTCCAATCTCACTGCTTAACAGCGACATAAAAATATATGCTAAGGAAAGGGTGGAGCTAACAGGTGTCTGTGATGGCTGTTTTTTGCTAGAGCTCCTTACACAGAGAGAAGACAAGTCTGCTAAGTGCTGGTCAGCAAAGCTCCAAAAGTGACCAGATGTGAGGAATACTTAGCAGATTGTGTCTGAACACATCAGCTGCTAGCTGAAGCGTTAAAACTGTAGTCTCCAGTTTGCAAGAGCCTAAAGAGCACCTGAGGCCTAAATTGAAGCATTCCCTAGTCTGCCCGTGATAGCCAGCACACATCTGCAGTACCAGATCCCTAAGGGAAAGAAACCCTACACCAGGCAAGGGGTGAGCATCAGAACAGCTGACAGGGACATTAAAGCTACTGAACCACTGTAAGTAGCAGCGGTCATGTTGGGATGCAGCCTCACTACAAGAGGAAGTACAAGCACGGTCATGTTGAATTCCAGATAAGCACAGTAAAAACGGTACAAGCAGCAGATGCATTAATAAGGATATAATAAATAAAATATCACTGACTCATAAGCATACTTTTCACATTATGTGGCATTAGGGGTATATTCAATATAAGAATGCAGGTACCTACTTTAAGACTCTTCATTACAAACGTGGCTTTAATTTGTGAGCATCCATTTTAGTTGCTCAAGCCCAGCGTACATACACTTCTGACTTGCTCATTAAACACAGAACTGGTATTGTTAAATAATACTAGTTAGAGTCCACTCTGCCCCCATAACTATAGACATTAGTCGAGTATAGACTATTACCTAATAGCAAGGGAGCTTCTGATACAGTAATAGCGCTAAAATGGTGCTCAGAAAAGCTGCTCAAAAAGAAAAACAGATGAAGACAGCAAGCTCAGCACAAGGTGCAGTCTCAAATTTCTTCAAGCAGTCTGAAAAGAGGTAATCTCCAGAAAAATGTTTATCTGAAGAGGGAGATGAAGAGCAAACACCCAACCTTGGATGTAACTCCCCGCAGTCAGCCCATACAGTATTAGTATATGATATACACCAACCAGGTACCATACAAGCTATAGAAGTGCTGATAGACCAGGTCAAGTGCTGCATTAGGCAGGAATGTGCAGAGTTAAAAAACAAATAACTAACCTTGGTACGTGAGTTGAAAAACTAGAAAATTAGCAAGAAAATATAATCCAAGATATGGGAGACAAGCTTGACGACCTTAAAACCAGAACAAGGCGCTGCAATTTCAGATTCAGGGGTGTCTCTGAAGAGATCACTGGGGAAAACATCAAAGAATACCTACATAACCTTTTTCGCCTCATTTTGCAAATAGACCCAGAAGAGGAATACATTATCCCCCTGGAAAGAGCCCACCGGTCCCTCAGACCCAAGCCGCTTGAAGGGCAGCCACCTAGGGACATCATAACATGCTTTCAGAGCTTTCAAGATAAAGAGAGGGTACTGACTTGTATGGAGAACCCCCTCCGAAACAGCACTGAAGAGCGCGGCAGACATCTGCTAAACGCATTCCCAAAAAACGTCAGCATGTAGGCCCTACTAGACCTCCAGAAACGACATAAGGGAGCAAAGTTCTGGTAAGACTTATTATTCTCAGGTCCCACCTAGGATGACCACCTCTTATTACTGACACCCCTGTAGATGGGGCTTTATTTTACAGGCAACTTTGTATTTATTTTAACTAGGTACAATAGCTATTAAATAGTTAATAACTATTTAATAGCTACCTAGATAAAATAAATACAAAATTACATGTAAAATAAATCCTAACCTAAGTTACAAATACACCTAACACTACACTATCATTAAATTAGTTAAATAAATTACCTACAATTACCTAAAATAAAATACAATAAAATAAACTATTCTATAATACAAAAAACAAACACTAAATTACAAAAAATAAAAAAGAATTACAAGAAGTTTAAACTAATTACACCTATTCTAAGCCCCCTAATAAAATAAAAAAGCTCCCCAAAATAAAAAATTCCCTACCCTATTCTAAAATACAAAAGTAATCAGCTCTTTTACCAGCCCTTAAAAGGGCTTTTTGCGGGGCCTTGCACCAAAGTAATCAGCTCTTTTACCTGAAAATAAAATACAATACCCACTCAACATTACAACCCACCACCCACATACCCCTACTCTAACCCACCCAAACCCCCCTTAAAAAAACCTATCGCTAACCCCCTGAAGATCATCCTACCTTGAATTGTCTTCACCCTGATGAGCCGAATTCTTCATCCAAGGTGCGCAGAGGAGGTCCTTGATCCGGTAGAAGTCTTCATCCAAGCGGCAAAGAAGAGGTCCTCCATCCGGTAGAAGTGTTCATCCAGGCAGCGTCTTCAATCTTCATCCATCCGGAGCCAATCGGAATTAAGGTAGAAAAAATCTGATTGGCTGATGCAATCAGCCAATCAGATTGAAGTTCAATCTGATTGGCTGATCCAATTAGCCAATTGTATTGCACTCGCATTCTATTGGCTTTTCCGATCAGCCAATAGAATGCGAGTTCAATACGATTGGCTGATTGGATCAGCCAATCAGGTTGAACTTCAATCTGATTGGCTGATTGCATCAGCCAATCAGATTTTTTCGACCTTAATTCCGATTGGCTGATAGAATTCTATCAGCCAATTGGAATTGAAGGGACGCCATCTTGGATGATGTCCCTTAAAGGAACCTTCATTCGTCGTTAGTCCGTCGGTAGAAGAGGATGGCTCCGCGTTGGCTCCTTTGAAGATGGCTCCGCTCCGGATGGATGAAGATTGAAGACGCCGCCTGGATGAACAGTTCTACCGGATGGAGGACCTCTTCTTGCCCCGCTTGGATGAAGACTTCTACCGGATCAAGGACCTCCTCTGCGCACCTTGAATGAAGAATTAGGCTCGGCTGGGTGAAGATGACTCAAGGTAGGATGATCTTCAGGTGTTTAGCAATAGGTTTTTTTAAGGGGGTTTGGGTGGGTTATAGTAGGGGTATGTGGGTGGTGGGTTGTAATGTTAGGAGTGTATTGTATTTTATTTTCAGGTAAAAGAGCTGATTACTTTGGGGCAAGGCCTTTTAAGGGCTGGTAAAAGAGTTGATTACTTTTGTATTTTAGAATAGGGTAGGGAATTTTTTATTTTGGGGGGCTTTTTTATTTTATTAGGGGGCTTAGATTAGGTGTATTTAGTTTAAACTGCTTGTAATTCTTTTTTATTTTTTGTAATTTAGTGTTTTGTTTTTTTTGTATTATCGAATAGTTTATTTTATTGTATTTTATTTTAGGTAATTGTAGGTAATTTATTTAATTAATTTAATGATAGTGTAGTGTTAGGTTTAATTGTAAATTAGGTTAGGATTTATTTAACATGTAATTTTGTATTTATTTTAACTAGGTAGCTATTAAATAGTTCTTAACTATTTAATAGCTATTTTACCTACTTAAAATAAATACAAAGTTGCCTGTAAAATAAATATAAATCCTAAAATAGCTACAATGTAATTATTATTTATATTGTAGCTATATTAGGGTTTATTTGATAGGTAAGTATTTAGTTTTAAATAGGAATAATTTAGTTAATTTTAGAAATATTATGTTGTTTAATTTAAATTATATTTATGTTAGGGGGGGGTGTTAGGGTTAGGGTTAGAGTTAGGTTTATGGGTTAATAACTTTATTATAGTAGCGGCGACAGTGCAGGCAGGAGATTAGGGGTTAATAATTGTAGGTAGGTGGCTGTGATCTTAGGGAGGGCAGATTAGGGGTTAATACTATTTATTCTAGTGTTTGTGAGGCGGGAGTGTGGCGGTTTAGGGGTTAATACATTTATTATAGTGGCGGCGAGGTCCAGTCGGCAGATTAGGGGTTAATAAGTGTAGTTACGTAGTGGCGACGTTGGAGGGGGCAGATTAGGGGTTAATAAATATAATATAGGGGTCGGCGATGTTAGGGGGAACAGCAGATTAGGGGTTTATAGGTATAATGTAGGTTGCAGCGGTGTCTGGTCGGCAGATTAGGGGTTACATTTTTTAGTAGAGTGGCGGCGATGTGGGGGGGCCTCAGTTTAGGGGTACATAGGTAGTTTATGGGTGTTAGTGTACTTTAGAGCACAGTAGTTAAGAGCTTTATATTCACGCGTTAGCCCATAAAGCTCTTAACTACTGACTTTTTTTGGCGGTAGGAGTCTTATCGGTAGAGGGTCTACCGCTCACTTCTCCAAAGACTCCAAATAACAGCGTTAGGCAGATCCCATTGAAAAGATAGGATATGCAATTGGCATAAGGGGATCTGCCGTAGCCTGGAATCGTGGTATTGAAGTGAGTGGTAGACCCTTTCCTGCCTGACTCTAAATACCAGCGGGCAGCCAAAAGCAGCGTTAAGACCCCTTTACGCTGACGGCTAACGCCAAACTCTAAATCTAGGCGCAAGTTTCTTAGCGGCTTTGACTATAGCCACGTTTTGTAGTTAAAAGGTTTTGCATCGCTGTTTATAAGTGGACCATAAGATGATGCTACATATACCAAGCTTTGTAATCAAGCTTTATTTTTAGGTTGCTATGTGTTAAAAGTTAACAAGTTTTATTTTTATTATTGTTATATCCGGTTACTTTTCCAGTTATGTATTTATTATATGGCTGACCAACTCTACATATACATTAAGGCAGGTTATAGATCTTTTATATATGGGATTAGACCCTCACTGCTTAAACTCACTCTACTTTACACACAAACGGCTTGATTACGAGTTTTGTCGGTAAAGCTGTGCGTTGCTAACGCTCAGTTCCAGCTTACCGCTCACCTACAAACAACGCTGGTATTACAGGTTTTTTCAACCCTGCGTTAGCCTCTAAAAAGTGAGCGTTAAGCAAAATTTAGCTCCACATCTCACCTCAATACCAGCGCTGCTTACGGTAGCGGTAAGCTGGCTGAACGTGCCTGTGCACAATATCCCCATAGGAAACAATGGGGCTGATTCGGCTGAAAAAAAAATCTAACACCTGCAAAAATGCAGCGTTCAGTTCCTAACGCAGCCCCATTGTTTCCTATGGGGAAATACATTTTATGTCAGCACCTAACACCCTAATATGAACCCCTGAGTCTAAACACCCCTAATCTTACACTTATTAACCCCTAATCTGCCCCCCCGACATCGTCGCCACTTGCATAATCTTATTAACCCCTAATCTGCCGCTAGGGACACCGCCGCCACCTACATTATACCTATGAACCACTAATCTGCTGCCCCCAACATCGCCGACACCTACATTATATTTATTAACCCCTAATCTGCCACCCCCCAACGTCGCAGCAACTATATTAAATTTATTAACCTCTAATCTGCCGCCAACGTTGCCACCACTATAATAGAGTTAATAACCCCTAAACCTAAGCCTAACCCCCCCTAACTTAAATAGAATTTAAATACATCTAAATAAATTTACTAGTATTAACTAAATTATTCCTATTTAAAACTAAATACTTACCTATAAAATAAACCCAAAGCTAGCTACAATATAACTAATAATTACATTGTAGCCATTTTAGAGTTTATTTTTATTTTACAGGCAACTTTGTATTTATTTTAACTAGGTACAATAGTTATTAAATAGTTATTAACTATTTAATAACTACCTAGTTAAAATAAAGACAAATTTACCTGTAAAATAAACCCTATCCTAAGTTACAATTACACCTAACACTACACTATAATAATTAAATTAAATCCCTAAATTAACTACAATTAATTACAATTAAATAAAATAAACAAATTTACAAAAAAAAACACTAAATTACAGAAAATAAAAAAGAAATTACACATTTTTAAACTAATTACACCTAATTTAATTCCCATAATAAAATAAAAAAGCCCCCCAAAATAATAAAATTCCCTACCCTACACTAAATTACAAATAGCCCTTAAAAGGGCCTTTTGTGGGGCATTGCCCCAAAGTAATCAGCTCTTTTACCTGTAAAAAAAAAAAAATACAATACCCCCCCAACATTAAAACCAACCACCAACACACCCAACCCTACTCTAAAACCCACCCAATCTCCCCTTAATAAAACCTAACACTACCCCCTTGAAGATCACCCTACCTTGAGACGTCTTCACCCAGCCGGGCACAGGTGGTCCTCCAGAGGGGCAGAAGTCTTCATCCGATCCGGGCAGAAGAGGACATCCAGACGTGCAGAAGTCTTCATCCAGGTGGCATCTTCTATCTTCTTCCATCTGGAGCGGAGCGGGTCCATCTTGAAGACATCAGACACGGAGCATCCTCTTCCATCTGACGGAGACTGAAGAATGAAGGTTCCTTTAAGTGACGTCATCCAAGATGGCGTCCCTTTAATTCCGATTGGCTGATAGAATCCTATCAGCCAATCGGAATTAAGGTAGGAAAAATCATTTTGGCTGATGCAATCAGCCAATAGAATTGAAGTTCAATCCTATTGGCTGATCCAATCAGCCAATAGCATTGAGCTTGCATTCTATTGGCTGTTCCAATCAGCCAATAGAATGCAAGCTCAATTGCATTTCCCGATTTCCACAAAAAGAAAACTGACAATTTTAATCCAAGAAACCCATTTCCGTAAACTTAAAGAACCTACCTTATCCACTAGGTACTATAGTCAACATTTTCTATGCTCAGGCCCAGAACATAAGAATGGAGTCTGCATTTCATTAAGAAGGGGGGTACCCTTTGAACTCATAAATAGCACAGAGCTCACAACGGAAGAATCTTGGTAGTGACAAGATTGCTATACGGTAGACCCCTGAGCATCGCCAACATTTATGCCCCTAATTGTCCTGCGCCCCAATTTTTTAGACAAGTCCCCAAGTCCCTTCTAGATAACGTGAAAGGGCCAATTATGATGGGGGGGACTTTAACTTCCCAATGTGCCCATCTCTTGACACCTCCTCAGGGACATCATATATCTTGGCAAAACAAATAAAAGCAAATTGCTCAGTTTTGCGAATCCCTACCCTGTTTGACACCTGGAGAATGGTGCACCCGACTCTGAGTGATTTTACATTCTTTTCCAACCCCCAGCATAGCTATTCTAGAATCGACTATATAATGTGCTTGCAAAACTTGCTTACACATCTTATCACGTCTAGAATTACATACACCTCATGGTCCGACCAAAATCCAGAACACACTGGAGATTAAATGATAACATATTCACTGACACATTTATAAAAGAAGGTCTGGATAAACACATTAGCAAGTTTTTACGCACAATCTCCCACAAGATACTTCTGAGGTAAATAACTGGGAAGCATTAAAATTTTATATTAGAGGAGAGATCATGCAGCACAAGCACAGAACCCGCAAACATATTCAATGGTATATCACATGTTAATCAGAGATTTACAACGACTAGATAGTATACATAAAAAGAATCCTAAATCGGTTCAAGCACTCACTGAGTTGATTGAGGCCAGAGAAGCATTAAATAAACACCTAAGTCATTCAGCTTACTTGCGTGCACTAACAACCAGAGCAAAGTTTTTCATAGAGAGTAATAAAGCGGGGAAGATGCTGGCTAAGTCACTGAGAAAGAAATGATTACAAGCACATATTAGAAGTGTGATGGGGCACAATGGAGCAATGCATAACAGAAATGAAGACATTGTAGGGGATTTTGTCAACTATTATAAATCTTTATACAATTTAAACACTACTGACTCTTCTGTTAAAACAGAAGATATACAACGCTACCTGTCAAAGATCACCATCCCATCATTATCAGATGATGATAGGGAACTGATGCTTTCACAATGCAAGAGATTCTAGACACCATTAAAACTTTGCCCTCGGGTAAAGCACCAGGCCCTGATGGCTTAACATCAAAATTCTACCAGATATTTCAAACACACCTTTGTAGGTAACTTATGGCACTATATCAATCGGTAGATGATGGTTCTACGTATACACAAATGCTTTTGAAATCTTCTATTACAGTACTCCCCAAACCAGTTAAACCAGAAGACAGAGTCCAGAACTTTAATCCTATATCCCTAATCAACATTGACATGAAAATATATGCAAAAATTATTGCAACTAGTCTGAATAATATACTCCCTCACCTAATCCACACAGATCAAGTAGGATTTATAAAAGGAAGGGAAGCAAAAGATAACACCACTCAGATAAAACAGACATTACAGAAAATGACTGACGGTAAGACCCCCCTAACATTCCTCTCCACTGATGCCAAGAAGGCATTTGACCAAGTTGACTGGGAAATCATGTGGGCAACTTTGATTAAATGTAATTTCCCTTCTAAATTCATTAATAGAATAAAAGAATTGTACACTTACCCTATGGCCAGAGTTGTGGCAAACAGCACACATTCAGATGCCTTTTCAATAAGAAACGGAACGAGGAAGGGCTGCCCTCTTTCACCCCTCCTGTTTGCTCTCTCTCTGTAGAGATTCTCACAATAGCAGTCAGAAATCATCCTGCGGTTGAGGGCTTTGTCTATGATGGCAATACCACTCAAAATGTCTACTCTTCGCAGATGATATAATATTCACAGTTAAATCACCCAAAACTTCAATACCCCCACTGTTATCTATAGTCTAAGAATACAAATGGGTATCTAACTTCACAATTAACCTTGATAAATCTATGCTAATTCCCTTAAATCTGGATCACTCAGATATCAATTATCTCAGAGCATGCACAAATTTTGCCATAGTGGACGAGTTGAAATACCTCGGCACCTATATCACAAAAAACCCAGCTGATATCTATAATAGAAACATCTTGCTCTTATATAGGGAAATAAGTCAACTTCTACAAACATGGCACAGACAAGGGCACCTGTCCTGGCTAGGGCGGGTAAATGCAGTCAAAATGTCAATAATCCCATAAAAAAATATCTTTACCTATTCCAAACACTACCTATACACCTCGCTCAGCACTTCTTCACTACCCACCAAAGATTAATAGAATCCTTTGTATGGTCCCATAAAAAGTCTAGAGTAGCAAAAATAAACTTGTATCTTTCTAAAGAGCACAGAGGTCTGAGTCTACCTCTCCTTAAAAATTATTACTACGCCTCTCACCTAGCTCACATAGCCTCTTGGTGTAAATGTGAAGCCTGAAATTCCATGGGTTCGTTTGGAAGCTATGTTAGGTGACATCCCAAGCTTATCTAGTCTCCCATGGTTACTTAAATCAAGGCGACGTTAGATGCCTGGGACTCAGTATTAAAAGAACATGCGGATCTCTCCACTAATATCTCACCTCTTTCCCCTGCGTTCAATAACCCAAATCTCATACGCAGGATAATTTAACAAATATTCCCATATATGTACTAACACAAGAAGGCTTACTTAAAAACCAGCAAGAACTATATAGAATTGTGGGACCGCCGTTTGACAAATGGTTCTTCTATCTCCAAGCCAGGCAATCAATCTTGGCGAGCCCTTATAAAATGGACCTCACAAGACCACTCACCAACTTTGAAAAACTGTGCACATCTCAAGCCAAACCCAGATCATTTATCTCTCTTATATATAAAATGTTAACTATAAGGTCTCCACAGCATAGGCCATCATACCTAAAACAATGGAGCAGGAACTCCAACTAACACATTCAGATAGCCAATGGGTCCTCTCCTTTGATGCAACCAAACAATCCTCAATATCCCCAAACCTAGTAGAATTAAATTATAAGATTCTATCACGTTGGTACCTTACTCCATAAAATTTTCCCGAGAGCTTCCCCCATGTGTTGGAGGCAATGTGGGGAAAGAGGTAATATGACACATATATGATGGTCATATCCCAAACTCCGAACATACTGGGGCCAAATTATGAATGATACACTGGGCACCAATATTATATTAACCCCATTTATAGTTCTCCTAAATCAAGTACCCAAAATTAAATAGGAGGAAATTGTTTTTTAGCATGGTGAATCAAGAGAATCATCCCCAGGTTATGGAAAAAAAACCGAGACACCACAAATCCCCCAATGGATTTCGGAAGTTAACTGGTGTTGCATTTAGAGAAGCTACACTATAGTTACATTGGGGAAAAGGATTTCATCCTTGATGTTATTTTCCTCTGGGAGCAAAAACTCAATTCCGCAGTTAGTTAATTTTTTTAATAATTCCCCCCCCCCCCCATACTCTTTGTCCACAAACTAGCACTGTAGTTTTCAGAAACAGCTTAACAAAATGGCCCGCTGAAATAAAGCACTTTAGGTGAAAATGTAATAAGGAATGTAGACTCAGGGCATCCTTAGCCAGTGGGCTCTAGATGAGATGGGGAAATAAAGATACATTTTCTAGATTTAGATCTACTAAATGCTTCACTGAAGACTTTTTATGTAAGTAATCTGTGTTGGATTTGAATCTTTGTTAAGTAACTGTACTTATATATGTTGTTGTAACATATTTTCAAAATGCTAAATAAAAACAACTATTACAAAAAAATAAATATATATATATGCTAAGGTTTTAACTAGCCAAATTAATTCAATATTACCTACTATTGTACAAGTAGATCAAGCTGGTGTTGTCCCTCTAAGAGAAACCAGAGATAACACCATTAGGGTCATACACCTGACAGAATTTGCGACTACACACAATATCCCATCTGCTCTGGTGTCAACAGATGCGGAAAAAGCCTTTGATTGACTAAATTGGACCTTTCTTAAACAGAGACTTCACCAATTTGGATTCAGAGAGTTAATGATAAAAATAATATTCCACTGATATAACAAACCATCAGCCAGGGTTAGAGTTAATGGAGTGCTTTCTGATATTTTTCAAATAGCGAATGGTACTAGGCAGGGCCTATTCATACTGATCATGGAAGCTCTAGCCACACATATACGAGACAATACGATTATCAAAGGCATATTGGTGGGCCCAAACAAATACAAACTTGCCATGTTCGCGGACGACACCCTAGTCAGATGTCCTAGTCACAGTAACTAACCCACAAACCTCCACACCGGCACTAGTGCAAGAATTTGCAAATTTCGGTAATCTATCAAACTTCCTTATTAACCAACAAAAATCAGAAGTTTTTGGCATCTCTATACCACAGAAGGCAATCATTTCCCTTAAAACAGTTTGCTCATATAAAATAAAAACATCCCAGTTATGATACCTAGGAGTTAAGTTATACCCACGCATTACACAGCTACAGTATTTGATTTCAATTACAAACCCCTCCTGCAAACCACACAACAGACTCTCCTGTCATGGCAGGACAAATCCTTGTCATGGTGGGGCCGAATGCAGGCAGTTAAAATGACAATCTTGCCCAGAATCCTTTATATTTTGCAGACTGTTCCAATCTCACTCGCCACAACATGTCTCGTGTGCGTCCGAGAATCAACACGGCTTCCATGTACAGATCAACCAGGGAGGGAGGACTGGGAGTCCCAAAGATTGAGACATACTATAAGGCATTGAAAGGCAATAGTGTTTCCAAGAATTAATTATTGGCATAAAAAAGTTGAAGCGAAATCTTGGGTCTCTCTGGATTTTGAGTACACCACTCCTAGGGTCCCTTTGTTGGACTCCCAAAACTTGCAGGCCCTCACCTTGCCTTAAATCAGCACTATACTGACACATATTCAATACTTTGGATCACATAATAGCAAATACCACAGGAATTTCTACAAAGGAATCTCCGTTAATGCCAATTTCCTCAAACATGGAATTCTTAGGAGGATATGAGCCCATGGGCAAGATAGATATAATTTTATAAACCTTATAATCTGTTCCTTTCTCTCTTAGACCAAGGGACTTTAAAGGCACAACCTCCAGAACATCCTAAATGGTGCCTTCGCATTGTGGCTCAAATACTCCCAAATCCATCATTTTCTACATAACACAAACCTCAAACCTGACCTCACCAGGTCACTTACCCCATATGAACAACTTCACATCTCACCCGCTTCACATAGGGGAGCCTTATCAATGTCCAGGAGAATCCTGGAGTCTGCTTCCTCCATAGCAACCCCAAAACATGTCACGCAATGGAACAAAGAGCTCCACTGTACTTTAGAGGCCCAGGACTGAAAACAGACATATATATAAACACCCGAAAATCCTCTACATCAACACGCCTATTAGAGCTAAACTTTAAAATTCTTCTGCGATAGTACTCGACCCCAGCCAGAATACATAAGATTTACCCCACATCCTCAACACTGTGCTGGAGAGGCTGCAACAAAAAAGGCACCATGATACATATGTGGTGGGAATGCCCCAAGATAACCCTTTTTTGGAAAGATTTAGAACACATTTACAAAGAACTGCTGGGTGTTGATTTTGCCCTATTGCCAGAAGTGGCTCTACTCAATAAGAGCCCTATGTGTAGACGTAAAATATGTACCACGCTCTTACAGATGGGATTAAATTGTGCTAGATTAATGATTGCTACATACTGGAAAGCCCCACAACTCCCTACTAAAGCTCTCTGGATCCAAAAAATGGATAATATCCTCCCTCTAGAACAATACTATAGTACTATAGATCAAACATAATTCCCTTTTACGCCAATATCAAATTCTACTGGGACTCCCTTTCTATTAACAACACATGTACCCCTCCTTAGACATGAGACTCATGAATATGGCTCTCTGGAATGCAATGAGTACTATAGCTCATTTTTGATAACTAAACCTGTGGAGCATCTGTTTAATTGTTTATTTGTTCATTTAATTAATTGTTTCTCAATGATTTCATGGTTTTTATCCTCTCCAAGTTTCACTCCAACCATTATTTAGTAATGTTCTGCACAAAAATTCCATAGATAAAAAGTCCAACTTTATTAATGTAATATAAATTTGGACTTTTTATCTATGGAATCTTTGTGCAGTGCCTGCTTTTCTGTTTCGTTTGCACACTAGCTTATGTGGCTTGGTTCCGCCATGGCTACGGCACTCCGTTATGATTGGAGGAGCTTGGATGACCTCTTGATGGATACACTTCCTCCTTTGGGAACGGTGAGAATCGGACGCTGCCTGGACCGACGCATACCTTGTGTTTTATTCAGTAATGTTGTCTACTGTTTGAATCTAGGTCACATGAACTTACACGTAAATGTTACAGTAATGAATAATGCAATGTATCATGACTTTTTTGACATTCCGTAACTGGAAAACCTCAATAAAAAAAATAATAAATAAATAAAGACAGCAGCATCTTTATTTTTTAATAAAATAACAGCACTATGCAATATGTTGGGGTTAAAGTTGGTAGGAATGGGGTGTCAGAAAAAAAGTTCAACAATTCACAAGGGAAGACAGCACCTCACTCCAAGTTATGGGGCACGGAAAAGGGCTAGCCAGACCCCAGCATCATAGTAAATTTTCAAGAAGATTTCCAGCCTCCAAATGGTAAATAAGAAACCTTTATTTATACAGGGTCCATAATACAGCAACAACGTTTCAAACCAGCAGTTGGCGACATATCATGACTAAGAACCAATTGCTGGTTTGAAACGTTGTTGCTGTATTATGGACCCTGTATTTACTATTTGGAGGCTGGAAATCTTCTTGAAAATTGACAGTGTCAGAAAAAAAAAGACCCAGCACTGAATAGTGCCTTTTCAATGCAATCAATAGGAACTGTGTGTTTCCAGTAAATGTATATACATATATATTTATGTGTTATATGTTTATATACACATAGTGATGTCGCGAATAGTTTGCCGGCGAATAGTTCCTGGCGAACATAGAATGTTCGCGTTCTCTGTAGACGGCGAACATTTTTCGGTCCGCCCCCTATTCTTTATCATTGAGTAAACTTTGACCCTGTACCTCACAGTCAGAAGACACATTACAGCCAATCAGCAGCAGACCCTCCCTCCCAGACCCTCCCACCTCCTGGACAGCATCCATTTTAGATTCATTTGGAAGCTGCATTCTTAGTGAGAGGAGGGACAGTGTAGCTGCTGCTGATTTAATAGGGAAATTAAAAGCTAGGCTAGTGTATTCAGTGTCCACTACAGTCCTGAAGGACTCATCTGATCTCTGCTGTAAGGACAGCACCCCAAAAAGCCCTTTTTAGGGCTAGAACATCAGTCTGATTTTTTTTTTTTCCTGTGTAATCTAATTGCAGTTGCCTGTCTGCCAGCGTGTGTGTCAGGCTCACAGCGTATACTGTGCCCACTTGCCCAGTGCCACCACTCATATCTGGTATAACAGTAGTGTACATTTAAAAAAAACAACACTTTTTTGACTGTAAAATAATAGCAGACAGCTGCCAGTACCCAAGATGGCCGCCAATAAGGCAGATGGGGAGGGTTAGAGAGCTGTTTTGGGGGGGGATCAGGGAGGTTGGGGGCTGCTACACCACAGCATATGTAAATATGCTAAAAAAATTAAAAACCTTTTATTTTAGTACTGGCAGACTTTCTTCCAGTACTTAAGATGGCGGGACAATTGTGGGGTGGGGGAGGGAAGGGAGCTGTTTGGGAGGGATCACGGGGTCTGATGTGTCAGGTGGGAGGCTGATCTCTACACTAAAGCTAAAATTAACCCTGCAAGCTCCCTACAAACTACCTAATTAACCCCTTAGCTGCTAGCCATAATACACGTGTGATGCGCAGCAGCATTTAGCAGCCTTTTAATTACCAGAAAGCAACGCCAAATACATATATGTCTGCTATTTCTGAACAAAGGGGATCCCAGAGAAGCATTTACAACCATTTGTGCCATAATTGCACAAGCTGTTTGTAAATTATTTCAGTGAGAAACCTAAAATTGCGAAAAAAAATAAGATATTTTTTAAATTTGATCGCATTTGACGGTGAAATGGTGGCATGAAATATACCAAAATGGGCCTAGATCAATACTTTGGGTTGTCTACTACACTACACTTAAGCTAAAATTAACTCTACAAGCTGCCTACATGCTCCCTAATTAACCCCTTCACTGCTGGGCATAAAACATGTGTGGTGTACAGTGGCATTTAGCAGCCTTCTAATTACCAAAAAGCAATGTCAAAGCCATATAAGTCTGCTATTTCTGAATAAAGGGGATCCCAGAGAAGCATTTACAACCATTTATACCATAATTGCATAAGTTGTTTGTAAATAAGTTCTGTGAGAAACCTAAAGTTTGTGAAAAAGTGAACAATTTTTTTTTATTTGATCGCATTTGGCGGTGAAATGGTGGCATGAAATATACCAAAATGGGCCTAGATCAATACTTTGGGTTGTCTACTACACTACACTTAAGCTAAAATTAACTCTACAAGCTGCCTATATGCTCCCTAATTAACCCCTTCACTGCTGGGCATAAAACATGTGTGGTGCGCAGTGGCATTTAGCAGCCTTCTAATTACCAAAAAGCAACGCCAAAGCCATATAAGTCTGCTATAATGGCATGTCTGGCACACAGTGTTGGGGCAAGGGTCCATCTGACCACTGATACCTGGTCTGCAAAGCATGGTCACAGTGCAGGTATATCACCTACACTGCGCACTGTGAAGCGGGCGCAACCCTTACACTACCTGATCAATACAACATCATACCTGATGTTTTAAAGCACGTTATGCCAAACAATTTAGGAATGTTAGGTGATTTATGCCCTTTATGGATTAAAACCAGACTCTGCATCAACTATGTAATTTTCCATGGGAGTTTTGCCATGGATCCCCCTCCGGCATGCCACAGTCCAGGTGTTAGTCCCCTTGAAACAACTTTTCCATCACTATTGTGGCCAGAAAGAGTCCCTGTGGGTTTTAAAATTCGCAAGCCTATTGAAGTCTATGGCGGTTCGCCCGGTTCGCGAACATTTGTGGCAGTTTGCGTTCAACAACTTATGCAATTATGGCATATATATTTATATACATACATATTTAAGTTTGCTGCCATCACTGCACTACTTAAAGGAACACACAGGTCAAATTAAATTTTCATGATTCAGATACAGCATGCAATTTTAAACAACTTTCCAATTTACGTCCATTAAAAAAAAATTTGCACAGTCTTTTGTATTTACACTTTTTGAGTCACCAGCTCCTACTGAGCATGTGTAAGAATTCACAGACTATACGTATATGCATTTGTGATTGGCTGATTGCTATCACATGGTACAGGGGGAGTGGAAATATACATAACTTTAAACATTGTTAGAAAAAAATCTACTACTCATTTGAAATTCAGAGTAAATGCTATTGTATTGTCTTGTTATCTTGCATTTGTTGATTATGCTAATCTACTGTGTTTACTGGTCCTTTAACCCCTTCCCTAGTGCTGACGTTCTGGTGCCGTGCATGGCAGCATCAGAATTAGACTCCCTTAGGAGCCTATTTAAGAACTCTCTCGTGAGTGCAATGTTTCCCATCGATGCATCGCTGTAAACTTGTAATAGCAGGGCACATTAGCCTGCACTGGTATTTCAAAGTGGAGCAGAAATATCGCTTTCATTAAAGCGATATTTAGCACTCCACTTGTAATCTGGCACAAAGTATTTACTTACATCCTCATTTTGCCTACCTGATTCTACTTGTAACTCTAATAAACTTGGAAGCGCACATAGGTTGTTAAATAAGACTTCTTTTTGTTTATGTCATAAAAATTGTTTTTTTTTGGACAACTGTTTTTTAAACTTGTTGATATCAGTAACAGGTTTAAGTTAGTGGTGGGAGAAAAGCCTAGATCCTTCTACAATATTTCAATTTCCTGCTTACTAAGAGCATAACTAGAAAGTTTCATCACAGTCAGTCAATATTTCTTATTTGCCTTTTTCTTGATTCTCAATGCTGTCTTGTATCTGTAGGTAACTGGAGTCTCCACTTTTTCTCTTGTATGTGCAAACGCCAAATCACAATCTATGGTTGTATCCATGTGTCATATTTTCAGTTGTAGAATCATTTGACTTAGGAGTCGAGACAGAGTAACTTCTTATAGAGAAACTAGAGTCAGAATTACACACTTTTTTTCTCCTCTGTATGTAACTTGCTGCCTTGTCTTTGGTTACCTCTTCTTCAACTATGAGGGGTTTGTCATCCCGACATATCTTGCAGGGTTTTTTATTTTATTTTACAATATCTCCTTACTGCCATAGTCCTGCTATATACAATGTTCAATGAGCAATCCTTCTCATATCTGCTATATTTGTTTTCCTTACCTATTAGCTAATTTTTCACTTGCAACATTTCCTCACTGAGTATATCATATTCCAGATATTTTGGATGCTCAGTTAAATAAATCAGTTTAGTTTGAATTTCTTTGAGGCCTCTAGAAGTATCAAAAAGAGTTTTATTCTGGTGTGTGTTGCGCCAGCCACATACCCAAATGGTTTGGGCGTCACCAGCTCACATATAGAGGGTACTTGATGTTCTCCCAAGAAAATGTCAGCAGTTTGTGAAGCTGTATGATCCAAACTCTACAGACTTAGAGATAGTGCTCACTAGAGCTGAGAAATGGTATAGTGGTCATCCATATACCCATAAGGTAATTTCAGAAGTGAATCAGTCAATGGAGAACAATCTGAATAATCACAGACAGGAATCAGAGGGGAAACAGGAGAAATGTTTGGGCACATCAGAAATGTAGAGACTCAAATTCAGGAAACTGGAGAGACAGGAATTTAAATGGGGATAAAAACAGATGAGAAAATAAGTATAATAATTGGAGGCTGAAGACAAATGAGATAAGCAATAAGGCCAATTAAGTTATTCAGAACTCAAACAACAAAACAGGAGAATGAGAGAAGAAATTGACTTTCTAAAGAAACAACTGACAGAGCTGGAGTGCGCAACTTAAATCATAATTGTTTTGTTTATAAGCATATTTGTCTGCAGTGCATTTGAATTATGTAATGTGTACTTTTAGTTTTAAGTTCAATGAATAATTTTAAGTTGTTTCATAATTAAGTTTTATATATGCCAATAAGAATGCATAGTTAATTGATGCATTCTCTTTCTATTCTGATTACTATTGGGAAGACACATGCAAGAAAATTATCTTGCAGGAAGAAAAACAATGAAGACAGAAGGCTTCTCACCTTTCTTTCCAGCTTTCCCCAATAACACATATTGTAGATTGTTTTTCAGGTGTCATCTGGAATGATCTAACCAAGAATCTATTATGGTGGAGTTGGACAAATTAAATAAGTAGAAAATGTATAACAATGGAGATGTAAAATGGGGCATTAGGCCAAAACAATTTATGGCATAAAGGGGTAAATAAATAATCATATAGGGCAAGCAACATAAGTTTAAGTAAGGGGGCGAGTGGGAGGATGCAATGATAGAGACACATCCCACCTTGAAGTTAATAACTGTTAATGTGGTTTCTACTGCAGATGGAGTGTTGTAGTGTGAATTAAATATATGCCTGGTTTTAATCTCTTTTCATTCCTGTAAGGGTCCTGAAAAAACTAAGTGGTTCAAAGAGAGGTGATTGGTAAAACAAGAGCAAGGACCAGATCCCAAAAGCAAGGACCAGATGCCAAAATATGACAAACAAAGAACTTCAGTGAACCATTATAGCTTTTGTTTTACAGGAACAATTCACACTTTATTAATAAAGATTTTACTACACACAAACCCATCTAGTGTACTTTAAATTTAGCATAGGATTTTGTGTCTATGTAAAATTTTTAGAGAATTTTTTTTAATGAATTGTATAAAATTAGACTAGGAATTGACAGTCCTAGGAAAGTACAGAAGAGCTTATGTCACAGAGGGAATGATATTTAAAATGGATGGTAGGAGAATTGTTTCCCGTAAGGTTTTTGCTCCCACTGTGTTCTTCTGTACTAGAGAACGGGGCAACATGGGAGAAGAAAAAGTGAGGGAATGTGGTGACATTTTATCACTGGAATATTCACCTAGCTGTTAATGAAAATATAGCTCACAGATTTGCATAGCTGCTTTTAAAATTGAATAGTAGACTATGCTTTGGCATAGTCTCTGTCTAAGAGGGACACTCCCAATAGCCTTTGAATGGCATTTGTTAAACCACTTCCTATTGAATTGGGGCATAAAAACTTGAACACCAAAACCTATTTTTTTTTCTCTTCTCTTATCTTGTTCCTACGGAAAAGATGTCTGATGTTGGACACATTGGAGAATTTGGGATAAAATTTTGTGATTATTTTTTTGGGTTGCGGTAGCTAGTTTCCCTGTAATAATTATTTGGACTGTTTTGCTGTAAAATATTTGTGTGTGTGTATATATATATATATATATATATATATATATATATATATATATATATATATATATATATATATATATATATATATATATCCCTCTTATTACAGCATATAATGATTCCTAATAAATTCTTTAGAAAACAATGGAGACCCTTTTATAGAGTTTAATTAACAACTTAGTTGTAAAGGATTTTGTTAGTATTTAAGAACTTAGTTGTAATGGTTTTAGTGGTTTATATATTTAGTATATATAGGAAAATCCAGATAGATTTAATAGCCACATAGATTAAGAGATCATATTACTTAGGATCCTTCTGTTTTCCACATTCTGTTTTATTCTGCCATCTAAACTGCCTTTTTATACCAAAGTGTAATTGATGGACCCTGTGATAATATCTAGGCTGTTTGGTATATTAATTTCCTAAACATTCAATTTCAGCTATTTAAAACTATTTGTGCCTGGGGAAAACTGTATGGTGGGACAGCAATAAGAAAGTTATTTTATGTTCACAGATATTTATCAGATCTACTCTGATGAAAACAAACAAGCAGCAGTTATATACGTCTATAATATCTATGCTTATATAAGCCAGGTAATTTCATATGTTGGTGTACACACAATATCTCCCAGATAATGATTATTTCAGGTACAGTGCAGATGTGACTACAGATATAAACAGTAGAATTGTATACACACTCACATTCATACATTTCTAAGGCAGAAAAAATATATTTACACCCTGGATATTAAAATAGGTACTTATACTAGTTAAAGGGACATTAAACACTAAATAAATGCTAGATAGAATGTTAAATTCAAAGAAACGATTAGTCTGAGAATAATATGTAGACGCATTTCTTTAGCTGTTTAAATATTGACAAAATATGTGTAAAGTTTTAATGTCTATAACAATGGGAGCTGCCATGTTGTAACTTAGGTTACTTTTTCTGCTGTGGCCAATTAGTTATAAATAGGTCACTATAGTGTGCAGCCAATGGTTGTGTGGAATATAAGTGTTCTGCACTTCCATTTCTAACAGGAACTGAAAAGTTCACAAATTCAGAATTATAGGAAAAGGGGACAAAATAAATCATGAAAGTATAATGCAGAATTTTTTTTAATATATCTGATTTATCATTTTATATTACCATTTCAAAGTGTTTAATGTCCCTTTAAGAAGATGGCCTTACTGTTTTGGGAAGGTGCACTTCTGTAAATGTAAATGTACTTCTGTAAAGTGAATAGTTCAATCTCAATTAATATTATTTAGAAAGCAACCATATGGTAACAATATCTAAATTAGATAATCAGTACTAACATTTTTGCAATGTGTGTGAGCAATTTGATGAACAAAACATGACAATACATTAAGAAAGCATTTTAGGATAACATTCCAGATTAATTAATTTAAATAAAGTTGGCTGTCTGTTTCACTATTACAGGTGTTATATTATAGTATATGTCTTGTTTTGTGCTATTTCTGCTCTACTTGCCTCAGACTTCCAATTTCTAGTCTAACTTTTATACAATCCCTTAAAGGGAAATGAAACCCAATTTTTTTCTTTCATGATTCAGATTTACTTGTCTGTTCAAATGTACTTTCTTCTCTTGGGATCTTATGTTGAAAAATAATATGTACATATCCTATACTACTGGGTGCTAGCTGGTGATTGGTTCCTGCACTTTTCTGTCTCTTGTGATTGGTTATCTAGGTGTGCTCAGCTAACTCTCAATAGTTCATTGATGCTCTTTCAAGAAAGTATAACACGAAAATGAAGCAAACCTGCTAATAAAAGTAAATAGGAAAGTTGTTTAACATTGTCTGCTATGTCTGAGTAATGAAAGAAAAAAATGGGGTTTCATGTCCCTTTAAAAAATAAATCATCCTAGATTATACACCAAACACAAAATCCTATGCTAAATCCCATCAGCAACATACAAAATTCCCAAAATTCAGAAGAGGGTAAAAAAAAGCAATGCATGTGTGCTTGAGTGTGGGTATGAATGTAGTTAAAGTGAATGTAAAGTTAAGGCTATTAGATAAAGTCAAATGATAGAAGTTAAAAAATGAATGACACTTTCATTCATGAAATCGTTAGTATATACTTATCTTCAGAGATCTTTAAAATGAAACGCTATACGGATAAGAGCTGAAGCTTCAGTCGCCATTTTCAGCAATTGATTGACAGATGACTCATTTGTAATCAACTAATCGTTGTTCCCCCCACCCGGGGCGTTCAGCCCCTTTGCACAAATGTCACAGCCCGGGGAAACAACGATTAGTTGATTGCAAATGAGTCAACTGTCACTCAATTGCTGAAAATGGTGACCAGAGCTTTAGTTATTACCTGTATAGCGTTTCATTTTAAAGATCTTTGAAGATAAATATATATTAACGATTTCATGAATGAAAATGTCATTCATTTTTTAACTTCTATCGTTTGACTTTATCTAATAGCCTTAACTTTACATTCACTTTAAATCATCCCTATCATTGTACCCAGCGCTACGGAATGTGGCGGCGCTATACAAATAAATGATAATAATAATAATAATTATTATTAATAAAGTGTGACTTGTGCTTGTAAAACATTGGTTCACTGAAGTTCTCTGTCATCATCTTTTGGCATCTGGTTCTTGTTCATACTTTGCAGATCGGTTCTCTTTGAACCACCTGTTTTATTTCTGACACCCTCAAGGGAATGAAACCATTTAAAAATCCAGGCATACTTTATATGCTTTGCACCACTCTTCAGCTACAGTAGAGCCCATATACTGTACACTGTCATTCATGTTTCATAACTTCCATTTGGGATGTGCATCTATCATTGCATCATGGCACTTGCCCTCTTACTTAAACTTATGTTGCTTGAACTATATGATTCTTTATTTACCCCTATAGGCCATTCCTACCTTTCGCATAGTGCCGAAGATACACAAATCCCTAGTGGATACACCAGGTAGGCCCATTGTGGCCAGCAGAGGTTCACTATGCGAGAGAATAGGAAACTGGCTAGACAATATATTACAACCAATAGTCAAGTCTTTACCTGGATACATAAGAGACAGCACACATCTTATACAACAAATTCAGACCATCACATGGCAGCAAGACTACACTTGGCTATCAGTAGATGTATCAGCCCTGTACTCTAGTATACCCCATGAGGAAGGTCTAAAAGCCCTTATACACATGCTAAAGAGACACACCAGTTATCCTGAAGAGTTCATCACATTTCTTGAAGAACTCACAAGATTTCTTCTCACTCACAACTACTTTGTCTTTGAGGGCCAGTACTACCTCCAAAAATGCGGCACGGCCATGGGAGCCAAATTTGCCCCCTCTTATGCAAACCTATACATGGGGTATTTTGAACATTTATACCTTTTTGGGGGTGGACTGGCCCTCGAGGACAAAGTAGTGATATATGGTAGATTCATAGACGACCTAATATTCATCTATAAGAAAAATACTGAACTCACTATTCAGGAAATCCTTGATTTCTTTAATAAGAATGCACTCAACCTGTCATTTACGTATCAAAATGAAGATAAGATCATTAACTTTTTAGATCTCACACTAGAGCATAATGATGAAGGAAATATCATCACCAGCACATTTAGAAAACCCCTATCAAGAAACACCATACTTAGAGCTGACTCTTGTCATGCCCCACATATGCAAAAAGGCATTCCCAAGGGCCAATATTTAAGATTACGGAGAAACTGTAGTACCCTCCAATTATATTTCAAACAAGCAGATGAACTCACCAACAGACTTATATCTAGAGGTTACAGAAAAAGTGTGCTACTTAAAATTAAATCCCAAGTAGCAAGGACAGATAGGGTCACACTACTGAACAACAACAACAAAAAAACTACAACAGGTACAATTAGTAGAAGCCACAATGAAAATTTCACAACCAAAGAAAATATCTGTTTTGTAACCAAATATAGCAATCAATTTTACATTATCAAAAATATCATTAAGAAATATCTACCAGTACTCAATAGTGACATCACTTTGAGAAACAAATTACAGCAACATATAAGATTTGTAGCTAAAAAAGCACCAACCATACGTGACAAGATCACACATAAATTTCATAACAAAATTTTACCAACCACTAATTGGCTAAGTCCCTCTAAAGGTAATTATAGATGTGGTCATGTACCGTGTAAAAGTTGCAAATATACTGAAAAATGCCTAATGTTTAGCTCCTCACAGACACATAAAACATATCCCATAACTAATAGAATGGACTGCACGTCCACCCATTTAATATATCTAATTACATGCACACATTGCCAACAACAATATATAGGGATTACGACACGTCCATTGAAGGACCGCATAAGAGAACACCTCTTATCAATAGAAGAGGAATTCCCTAGGACACCGGTGGCCAAACATTTTCATACACATGACAACAGACTTAGTCATTTCACATTTAAAGCCATAGAACATATACCTAACAATCCACTAGGGGGTGACAGAAACAAAATGCTGTCAAAAAGAGAAGTATATTGGATATTCATGTTACAAACCAGAGCACCACAAGGCATGAATAAAAGATATGATGTCAATCTATATATAGAGTAAATAAGATATATTCTAGCAACAAAGCATACAAAATTTGTAGACAGGATTAATATTAATACAATATATATACACCACATCAGTCTCTTGGTTCTCCAACAACATGAATACAAATATTACTAAACCCCTTAATATTCATATTTACTATAGGGTATAAACTGTTAGCTCCCATAGTACACACATAGGCCTCAATGTCATTTCAATATAGTACACTACTCTCCCTCTCTCTTCCTCATTCCCACCAAAGGTTTGCTAAAATTGTCTATGCTTTATTAACCTAAGCATAACCCATCCCTCCCAAAATTAAAAAATCAAAAAATGAAACAAATGATTGAAAGAAAGAATTAAAAAAGAATTTTTCAGAAACTATGTCAAGAGAAAATGTTTTTAATATAACCCATTCACTTGCCTTATTTTGTCATCTTAGCACTGTTAAAACCATCTAGTTATGAACTAATGTCTTAGTATAACCCAGTATTCTATCTTAAGGATGAGAATTAAAAATATATCAGTAAATTAGGACCATTAGCCTGTCCTCTTTATAGTTTCATATCTAATTATGTGAAGAATATTATATATAATATCACAACAGGCAGGGGCTCACCTAGATCCCCACAGCTAATAGAGTGCTAAGTTGATTGTAGACTTTTTAGATACTGTCACAATGTCCTAAAAATGTTATTAATTATTTTAAGGTATTATCATGATTTTAATTGTTGCTGTCCTATAGAGAGTAAAATACAACAATGGTTGTTATACATAACTATGGCTTTGCAGATAGCCACATATTGCTCCCTCCTTGTTAGTCATCATGTAAGGTCCACTCTAACACAAATTGATAAAGCTTACTATACCCATGTGTAACTGCCTTTAAAAAATACATACTTTAAAAAGAATACAACACATGGCAGGGACCCCATAGAGAGCAATACAATACATTCATTCTGTATGTGGTCATCTTGGTTTACTTTATTACAAGCTGTCAAAGTCAAATCATGTTTCACTACTTAAAAATATCAAAAAATATCAAAAAATATGTATATAAAAATAAAGGAAAATGTCTGTATATAAATACAAATATTTTCACCTATAGCTCTCTTTTATATGCACCAAACCATCATCTCAACAAATCTTTTTAACATTTTAAAAGCATTGTAACAGCATCAAAGCTAATTATTGACTAATTGATCATTGGAAAATTGTTTGTTAAAGCATAATGCATATATATTTCTGTATAGTATATTATCTGTTCAACAATATTATCTGCTGCTCGGGACCTCTAGGCCAGGTGTATTCCATGTCATTAGAAAACCAAATTGTGTAAGTTTTCACACACCCTAAGGGTTAACATGACACCATTCCTGATTGGTTACTCACACCTTTATAGAGACCCTGACCAGCAGAGACCATTATCTCTGATGAAGCGCATGTGCCCATGCGCGAAACGCGTAAGATAGGAGCTTACCTGTGTCTGACGATAAGCCTGCTCCTAATAAATACCTTATTTCATCTACCTTGAAGACTCTGCATTCCTTTTTCCTCTTTTCACATGTATTGTTTTGGCCTAATGCACCATTTTGCATTTCCATTGTAATACATTTTATACCTATTTCATTTGTCCAACTCAACCATCATAGTTTCTTGGTAAGATCAGTCCTGTTGACACCTGAAAAACAATCAACAATGGGTAGATTTCAAGTGGAGAGCAAAATAACTCTTTTGTGAAAGCGATATTTGCGCTCCACTGAATAATTCCAGCGCACGCAAATGTTGCTGGAAAGCATTGCCCTCACTAGAGAGACGTAAGACACGGCATGAGAACTAGAGCAGCGAACGTGGTAAGTCGAGCAGCAATGGCAGCAAATTGTAAATGTATATGACATATATATTTATGTGTAAATATGTGTATATATAGTTCCCATAGACCGCTATGTAAAGGCACTTTGGTGGATATTTAGAACATTATATTATCTGATCTCTGGTTAATTTTATAAGCGCTAATTGCTACCACAAGCTTGCAGTAGCAATAACCAGCCTCTTGTACTGTCTGGTTATTTATTGTTCACCCACAAACGGACAAATTTGCCTGTTTGCGGGTGCGCGATAAATTAGCATTCCATTTGTAATCGAGCCCAATGGGAAGTATGGAAGGAAAGGAGGGAAGCCACTTGCCTTGGTTGATTTTCAAATTTGCTTTGTTTTCTTGTTATTCTTAGTTGAAACTAATCCTAGGTAGGCTCATATGCTAATGTCTAAGCCCTTGAGAGCTGCTCTTATCAAATGTTTTTTATATTGCTTTTCACAACAAGAGACTGTGGGACATATAGATAACACTGTGTTCAGGCCCAGGGAGTTATTTAAGAGTTTGCACAACACAATGCTAAATGCAACTCATTAGATTATATATAGTTACAGTCATGTGATCAAGGGGCTGTCAGAAGGTTCATAGATACAAGGTAATCCCATAGGTAAAAAGTATATTAATATAACAGTGTTGGTTGTGCAAAACTGGGGAATGGGTAATAAAGGGATTATCTATCTTTTAAAACAATAATAATTCTATTATATTGTATCTAGCTTAGGTTTTATTTTTATTTCACAGGTAAGTTTGTAGTTGTTTTAACTAGGTAGACTAGTTAGTAAATAGTTATTAACTATTTACTAACTACCTAGCTAAAATAAATACAAACTTACCTGTGAAATAAAACATAGACTGACTTAAATTAAAAACTACAATTACAAAAAATAACAAACAAAATTATACAAAACTATAAAAATTATTCCTATTCTAATACCCTTTAAAAAAAAAAAACACCCCAAAATAAAAAAACTAATCTATAATAAGCTACCAAGGGCCTTTAAAAGGGCCTTTTGGGGGCCCTTAAAATGGCCTTTTGTAGGGCATTGCCCTAAAGTTAACAGCTCTTTTGCTACAAAACAAAACAAACACCCCTAAAAGTATACAACCCGCTAAACCCACAAAATAAAAATAAAGTAAAACCTAATCTACCCATTGCCCTGAGAAGGGCATTTAGCTCTTTTAGTTCCCAAGCCCTAATCTAAAAATAAAAACCTATCCCAAAACGAAAAAAATACATTATACAAAATAACAAACAAATTATCAAAAATAATAAAAAATATTCCTATTCTAATACCCATTTAAAAAAAAAACACCCCAAAATGAAAACCCTAATCTAAAATAAACCCCCATGCCCCCAAACCCACAAAATAAAAATAAAGTAAAACCTAAGCTACCCATTGCCCTGAAAAGGGCATTTGTATGGGCATTGCCCTTAAAAGGGCATTTAGCTCTTTTACAAGTCCAAACCATAAACTAAAAAAAAAAAAACACTAACCCCCGAAGATCCACTTACAGTTTTTAAAGTCCTGCTTGAACGATCTTCATCCAGGCGGTGAAGTCCTCACCCAGGCGGCGAGAAGTCTTCATCCAGGCGGCATCTTCTATCTTCATCCAGGCGGCAAAGTCCTCATCCAGGCGGCGAAAAGTCTTTATCCAGGTGACCTCTTCTATCTTCATCCAGGCGGCATCGTCTATCTTGATCCTGGCGGCGCAGAGCAGTTCCAGCCTTAGGACATCCGGCGCGGAGTATCCTCTTCATACGGTCGCCGTTGTACACTGAATCTTCAATGCAAGGTACGCGATTCAAGATGACATCCCTTGCATTCCTATTGGCTGAAAAATTTGAATCAGCTAATAGATTTAAGCAGTTCTTATTCTATTGGCTGATTTAAATTATGCCACACTATGAGGAAAGCGAAATATCACAAAATGCTAAACTAAACATCAAGTTATAATAT